>NC_066343.1:10566834-10681321 GCF_022539315.1 Serinus canaria
TTTAGTTGACAGGGTATTTCAAAACCTTGTAGGCACTTGTACTTTCTTGTGAAAAGCTGTGTGGACACCTATTTTAAAGCTGTGCTATGGATAATACAACACAAATTAATATTGAATTAATATTTGCTGTTCAGCAGAAAAATCTCCATATTTTCTCTTTGAAAGCAGCCCCTTATCTTTTTTAACTGTCTTTAACCCAATTAAAGACAAAAGAAATCCTCAAAGTCCTCCCATCTATGATAACATCCGAAAAACAGGAATATGACTTTGTTCCAGGCATCCTAAGCTAGTAATAATTCTGGGCAGAAGAGTTATTGTGTAAAATTTCAAAAGCTTTTTTTCTTTTTTTTTTTTTAAGAAAGGATGGCAACAATCTACTGCAGAATTGATGTGAACTTCTTATTTTTATGTGCAACAAAACACTGTTTTCCTTGCTGCATAGAGGAGGTTTCTGTGATACTTTTTTTTTTTTCCTTTTATTTTGTAACATGGGATTTTATTTTTGTGTTTAACATTAATGACTGATTTTGGCCCAAGTAAAAACCCAGGACTGGCTCAACAGTGCTGGACAGCCTTTCACTGCATGTGACCTTGAAACTGAAAGAACAGAGAAGCAGATGTGCAGGGAGGAGCAGTACCTGCCTTAATGAGAACTCCAATCTTGCCTGTGCTCCTGATGGTTTTAGCTTTCCAATGATCAGGCATTGTTGATTTTCCTTCTCTCCTTTGCTCATGCCAAGACAGTTTTCTGTGAGTTAAATGCCAAGAAACAGCATCAGCAGAAATCCTTCCTCCAGTACAAGCAAGGGGAACCATTAAATTTTAGGGTGTTAACTCCATTTATTGCTGCTGCTCCCTTTTAAATTTTTTTGTTTGGTTGGCTGCTGTTGCTAATTGCAAGTCCAATAAAAAAGCACAGGGCACCATCTGCAGCAGAGCAAACCAGGAGGCTGATGCTCAGCTCTCCCCGGGCTCCCAAAGAGCACCCTGCATTATTCAGCATCAGGCACCCTCGCAGTGACGCTTGCTGGTAATTCCTTTGGTCGGCCTCCCTTTGTCGTCTCCATGGCAACTGTTTCCATTGCCTTGAGCATCTCTGGGGCCCGGCCTTGCTCACGTGCGTCTCAGCTGCTCCTCTCTGAGCCCTGCAATTCAGTAGCTGTGGCGTGGCTATATTTGGATGCCTTGTCCTCTCTGTATTATTTATCCCTGGGACAAATCACAGAATCTCAGCATCACAGGATCGTTTGTGTTAAAAGGGACCTTTAAAAAAGCCCTCACCTTCCACAACCCCTACTGTGGGCAGGCGCATCTTCTGCTAGTCCAGGATGCTCAGTGTGGCACTCACATTTTCTGAAAAATCCCTTTGCCCAGGATTTTTCTCCTGGGAAGCTGAGAAGTCTCAGAGAGAAAGGAAGACAAATTCTTATCTCATTTGCTTCTCCTGTGTTGTGCTCAAATGTAGAATGTGTTTGGAGATTGTTTATCCAACAGGTGATTGTTTCATTGGTTTCTGCTGTGAATTATTTTGACTTACTGGCCAATCAGGGTCAAGCTATGTTGGGGCTCTGAGAGAGAGTCACAAGTTTTCACTATTATTTCATTATTATTTTAGCCCTCTGTAAGAATCCTTTCTGTATTCTTTATTATAGTTGAATTTAGTATTCTTTATTATAACACAGTAACTTAAAATAATAAAATAGCCTTCTGAGAGCATGGAGTCATAGGCATCGTTCCTTCCTTCGTTGGAGCACCCCACAAATACAGTAGCTCAGAGTCCCATTCAACCTGGCCTCCAACACTTCCAGGGATGGGGGCTCCACAGCTTCTCTGGGCAATGCTTCACCACCTTCACTGGCAAGAATTTCTTCCTTCAATCTAATTTAAAGCCAGTCTCACTTTTGAGCCATTGCCCCTTGCTCTGTCCCGACATTCCCTTCCCAAAAGTCCCTCTCCAGCTCACTTGGAACTCCTCTGGGTGCTGGAAAGGCAGTGGGCTCTCCCTGGAGCCTTCACTTCTCCAGGCTGAACAACCCTGGTTCTCTCAGCCTGTCTCCACAGCAGAGATGCTGCAGCCTGGGATCATCTCCATGGCCTCTGGACCCACTCCAACAGATCCATGTGTGTCTAATTCCGAGAGCTCCAGAGCAGGGCACAGTGCTCCAGGAAGGGTTTCACAATATCCGTGGTGGCCCCAGCTGGCATGGGATGTGTGGCTGCCTTCATCAAGGAGGTCACTGCTGGAGTCCCTCTGTGCAGCCCAACCCACTCCGGACAGAAGAGCCTCTGGGTGCTGCTTGTGAGCATCAGCCTTTGAACCATTTGTCTGCTGGCTCTGCTCCCACACTGACCTCTTTTTCCATGGGAAATGAGCACAGAGTGTTGTCGTGGAGGGCCCTGGCAGGAGTGCAGCCCCACTGGCCCTAGTTTGACTGATTAAGCCCAAACGCAGAAGTTTAGACTCTCAGTCTCTGAGTTTCTCCTGGTACTGCTGATTCACAGCAATTTGTTATAAAATAGCCTCCCAGATATGGATGCCTATCTAACACACCATCTACGGATGTAAAATAAATTTTTAAATGTAACACAAGAATCTCTGAGTAACATCCCCTGCTGTAAGTTATTAAGCCACTGGAAGCACTGGGAACACTTCCCCATGCACTTCCCTGTAAAAAAAAGGCTTCAAGAAGAGTTGACTTAAAAAGAGAAACACAACATTTTGAAATGCTAAATTCTGTATTTTGATTTTAACAAACAATATCAGCCAAGTTAAATATATGTAAAAAATAAGAATTTCAAATTAATCCATGAGGTTCTAACAATCCATGAGGTTTCTAAGAAACTCTTGTATTCTAAATTTGTTTCTGCCATTTGATCTTTAGCTTGACAAGCTCTCAGTGTTCAGCTGCAGTATCACTGAAAGAGAATTTTTTTATTTGTTTTATTGCAGAATCCAAAGTAACTTTGAAAGGTTCCCTTCCCTTCCCTTCCCTTCCCTTCCCTTCCCTTCCCTTCCCTTCCCTTCCCTTCCCTTCCCTTCCTTCCCTTCCCTTCCCTTCCCTTCCCTTCCCTCCCTTCCCTTCCCTCCCTTCCCTTCCCTTCCCTTCCCTTCCCTTCCCTTCCCTTCCCTTCCCTCCCTTCCCTTCCCTTCCCTTCCCTTCCCTTCCCTTCCCTTCCCTTCCCTTCCCTTCCCGTCCCTCCCTTCCCTTCCCTTCCCTTCCCTTCCCTTCCCTTCCCTTCCCTTCCTCCTCCCTTCCCTTCCCTTCCCTTCCCTTCCCCTTCCCTTCCCTTCCCCCCTTCCCTTCCCTCCCTTCCCTCCCTTCCCTTCCCTTCCCCCTTCCCTCCCTTCCCTTCCGTCCCTTCCCTTCCCTTCCCTTCCCTTCCCTCCCTTCCCCCTTCCCTTCCCTTCCTTCCCTTCCCCTCCCTTCCCTTCCCTTCCCTTCCCTTCCCTTCCCTTCCCTTCCCTTCCCTTCCCTTCCCTTCCCTTCCTTCCCTTCCCTTCCCTTCCCTTCCTCCCTTCCCTTCCCTCCTTCCCTTCCCTTCCCTTCCCCCTTCCCTTCCCTTCCCTTCCCTTCCCTTCCCAACCTTCCCCTTCCCTTCCTTCCCTTCCCTTCCCAACCTTCCCTTCCCAACCTTCCCTTCCCTTCCCTCCCTTCCCTTCCCTTCCCTTCCCTTCCCTTCCCTTCCCTTCCCTTCCCTTCCCTTCCCTTCCCTTCCCTTCCCTTCCCTTCCCTTCCCTTCCCTCCCTTCCCTTCCCTTCCCTTCCCTTCCCTTCCCTTCCCTTCCCTTCCCTTCCCTTCCCTTCCCTTCCCTTCCCTTCCCTTCCCTTCCCTTCCCTTCCCTTCCTTCCCTTCCCTTCCCTTCCCTTCCCTTCCCTTCCCTCCCTTCCCTTCCCTTCCTTCCCTTCCCTTCCCTTCCCTTCCCTTCCCTTCCCTTCCCTCCCTTCCCTCCCTTCCCTTCCCTTCCCTTCCCTTCCCTTCCCTTCCCTTCCCAACCTTCCCTTCCCAACCTTCCCTTCCCTTCCCTTCCCTTCCCTTCCCTTCCCTTCCCTTCCCTTCCCTTCCCTTCCCAACCTTCCCATCCCTTCCCAACCCTTCCCAACCTTCCCTCCCTTCCCTCAACCTTCCCTTCCCCTTCCCTTCCCTTCCCTTCCCTTCCCTTCCCTTCCCAAACCTTCCCTTCCCTTCCCTTCCCTTCCCTTCCCTTCCCTTCCCACCTTCCCTTCCCAAACCTTCCCTTCCCTTCCCTTCCCTTCCCTTCCCTTCCCTTCCCTTCCCTTCCCTTCCCTTCCCTTCCCTTCCCTTCCCTTCCCTTCCCTTCCCTTCCCTTCCCTTCCCTTCCCTTCCTTCCCTTCCCTTCCCTTCCCTTCCCTTCCCTTCCTTCCCTTCCCTTCCCTTCCCTTCCCTTCCCTTCCCTTCCCTTCCCTTCCCTTCCCTTCCCTTCCCTTCCCTTCCCTTCCCTTCCCTTCCCTTCCCTTCCCTTCCCTTCCCTTCCCTTCCCTTCCCTTCCTTCCCTTCCCTTCCCTTCCCTTCCCTTCCCTTCCCTTCCCTTCCCTTCCCTTCCCTTCCCTTCCCTTCCCTTCCCTTCCTTCCCTTCCCTTCCCTTCCCTTCCCTTCCCTTCCCTTCCCACCTTCCCTTCCCTTCCCTTCCCTTCCCCCTTCCCTTCCCTTCCCAAACCTTCCCATCCCTTCCCAACCTTCCCAAACCTTCCCAAACCTTCCCTCCCTTCCCTTCCCAACCTTCCCTTCCAAACCTCCCTTCCCAAACCTTCCCTTCCCTTCCCTTCCCTTCCCTTCCCTTCCCAAACCTTCCCTTCCCTTCCCTCCTTCCCAAACCTTCCCTTCCCTTCCCACCTTCCCAAACCTTCCCTTCCCCCTTCCCAACCTTCCCTTCCCTTCCCTTCCCTTCCCAACCTTCCCAAACCTTCCCAAACCTTCCCAAAACCTGCCCAACCTTCCCTTCCCAAACCTTCCCAAACCTTCCCAAACCTTCCCTTCCCAAACCTTCCCAAACCTTCCCAAACCTTCCCTTCCCAAACCTCCCAAACCTTCCCAAACCTTCCCAAAACCTTCCCAAACCTTCCCAAACCTTCCCAAACCTTCCTTCCCAACCTTCCCAAACCTTTCCTTCCCTTCCCAAACCTTCCCCTTCCCTTCCCCAAACCTTCCCTTCCCTTCCCCAACCTTCCCAAACCTTCCCAAACCTTCCAAACCGGCCCAAACCTTCCAAACCTCCCTTCCCAAACCTTCCCAAACCTCCCAACCTTCCCAACCCTTCCCAAACCTCCACTCCCCAACCTTCCCTTCCCAAACCCTTCCCAAACCTTCCCAAACCTTCCCAAACCTTCCCAAACCTTCCCAAACCTTCCCTTCCCAAACCTTCCCAAACCTTCCCTTCCCAATTTCAAATTTGGCTTGGACTATTTTAGGACATCTGCTGGACTGCAATATGCACTGGGTCACTACTTGAGAACTAAATTAAAATTCATGCTTTTGTGCAAAAACTGTCCTATAGCGCAAAGATTTTTTCATGCCTTTGCTAAACAGACAAATAATTGAATCACAGTTAAATGTGTTTTTATCACTTCTTCAGATTTAAAAAAAGGTGTTTATTCTGGTTATTTTGGGGTAAGAGCGTCACAGGGTTTTTTGTATTGGGTTTGGGGTTTTTTTCTTTTAACCTTTCATTATAGCTCTGGAGCATCATTGATAAATCTTGGGAATGTGTCCTAAAGAGGAATGCATGTGTAGCCCAGCTCTGACTGACAAACCTGCATGTAGCACTGTTCTTTCCCAAAGACTTTTCTTGTACCATTGAGCTCATGAGTATCTGATGCTTTAAACTCTGAAAGGGATGGAAAATCATTCCAATAAAACTCCCCTTCTTATTTTTACCCTCTCTGTAGCTATAGTCATTGAAGGTGTACTACAGGCTTTTAGCAACTGGTACTGAAAATTGGTGATCTAACTTAGTGCCTGGGAGTCACTGAAGATCCTGTGTGATCCCCTTTTCCACAGCTGCTGCTGCTGCAGCTCTGCTCCCCCTTCCCTTCTCCTCAGCTACCAGAACAAAAACAAAAGCTGTCTTAAATCTGCCAGAGCTCTGACTGCTGAATGCTGCAGTGCCCAGCCAAGCAGGTATTAAAAAAAAAAACCCTCAAAAAAACAATGCAATCAAACAGGCTGGAGAATTGCATTAACAGCAAATGAAACTGCCCCATGAAAACAGGCAGGGGCTCTACAGAGTGAGGTAAACTCAAACATGCTGGGCTGGACCAGAGAGGCAGTCTTGATGCAGCAGAGGACAAATGGGAGGGGGACATCCAGCTCAGTGCTCTGTAGAGCCCCAGCTTGACTCCCTCCATTCCTTGTTTTAATGCAGTTTCCATATGTTCCATTCGGGCTGCTGGTTGCTTCCCGAGGAATTGCTGTTCCTGCCATCGAGGCCGCCCCTGGCAGATGGAAAGCGGCTGGATCTGGAGGCTGCTGCTGGCAGTCACAGCCTCACGGCCAGAGGTCCATCCTCACTGCCAATCCTCCGGCTGCATGGACCACCCGTGGCCTGGGTTGGCAGCATTTCAACGGGGAAGCTCCGTGGAGCAGGAGGAACCCGGGCCAGGAGGTGTCTGAAACATTTATCCATGTGGTGTCACCCCCGACACCGTCGGTGCCACACGCAGGGCAGCCACAGCCCCCGGGGACACTGACAGACAGGACAGGCTGGCAAGACAGACAGAACTCATTAGAACTCTGACATGCCTGCTCTCAAACACCATTCACCATCAGGCTGGATGAGGCTGTGAGCAGCCTTCTCTAGCAGGTGTGGCGTGGCAGGGGGTTTGCACTCAGGTGGTCTTTAAGGTCCCTTTTGACCCAAACCATTCCATGTTGCTAAAATTTTGTGGTTGTATATATCAGAGAAACAGATATGGGACTTTGTGTCCCTTGTAACACGGCTAATGTCCTTCTGACACCTCTCTCAGCCTCTGCAGTGTGTGCTCATCACTTCTGTGAATGCCAACAAGATGCAAGGGCCATCCCAGCACAGCCCCAGGTTACACTGCCCAGGGGACCCTGCTGGAGCAGGAATAGATGTTCCCAGTGCTCCTGCCCAAACACGCCCATTCTGTGACAGGGAAGGTGCTTTTCTCATTCGTGGGTTGGTTTGGCTTTTTCCACAAGAGAAGAAAAAACTCTGGTGAAATCTCTTTAGGCCTCAGCTCAGAGATGAAGAACTTTACGTGTAGAAATACTGTTTAATTCCCTTGCCAGATGTGATAGATCACATTTATTTACTGCTGCTTGTGTGGACGCATGTGGCAAAGCTTGAATCAAATTTAGACTTTTCCTGTGTTATGGTGTGATTGAATCCAGCGTTGTGGTTCATTGCTCATCTGTATTTACAGCGTAAACTATAATAAATGCCTGCTGGTACTGGCAGTCACTGACCAGATTCAATAACCATTGACTGAAGCTAAAGAAAAAAAGAAAATAGAAAAACTGGCTAGATGTTTTTCACCATTACAGCTTGCAGAGTGTGGTCAAGAGAAGTGTGATGCATTCCTGGTGAGCATACAGTTGATTTAAGAACACAATACCCATCTGAATCACGTAAGTACAAATTTGTACTGTTCCCTGAAGGCTTTTTAAAAATGTATCTATTCAACTACTTGAAGAACAAGTGAAAAAACAAAGAAACAAAAAAGATGAAACAAAGAAACAAGAAACAAAAAAGGCCTAAGATTCTGTAAGTTAGAGCTGAAGAAGTGTGTTGCAAAATTCAGATCTCTGCTTCATTTCATCCAGACTGGACATAAGAAGTCCATCTGGTCCAATCTTCATTAGGAGGGATGAAGCATCAAAAGTTTGATAGGGAGGTTTCCATGCAAAATGGCTGTGTGTGGTCTGCTGTCAAAATCTCTTTTTGCCAAAAAAAAAAAAATCTTTTAGGTCTGGCCATGATACAATGATTTTTTTTTTTTTTTCCTGGAAGAAAGAATAATGTGAAATTTAACACACAAGGAAAACAAAAGTCCTGGAATGCTGGAACTTTCCCACACTGAACACAGTGATTCTGGAAATAAGACTGTATGCAGGTATGTTATATCAGAAGTCATTGCTGGCAGGTGTGGCTGAACAAACAGTTTTAAAATCTTTCCCTGATAAGACTGAAAATTTTGTTTTTGTTTTGTGGTCCTGAATCCTCTCCTGGATGAATAAGTCATTTGGATCTCATAAAATCCAGAAAGATCATCCAGAAAGTACATCCCTGGAATCATACCATGTGCTCTTTATTGAAGTGCTTCCCAGGTTTATCCAGTGGTAAAGATATTGAACTGATCCAATTTCAGATTGCTTCCAAATTAGGCAGAAATAAAAATGAATGGATAGTGGTATTAATGGTAATTTAGTACCATTTCCAGTCACCAGGCACTAAGTCTAGATTCTCAGGGAAGTGAAATCCAGTAGGTACCCCATCTTGCCTGCTCACACATCATACATAATTTAGTTTCTAATTTAGTCTGCATTTGGTGATGTTTTCACATACTGTTTATTTTACCTTTATAATACCAAATCTGTTGTTTAAGGTGAACATTTTATTTCCTCGTGGTACCAATGTCTTAGTGTTTTCTAGCACCTCTCTATATCCCATGTTTCACCTTCTGTTTTAAAATATTGTGGTTACAAATCACAACCAATTTACAGCAGCGGGAGTGTAATTAAAAATAATAGCCACAGCAGATGTATTGCAAAAGCAGTCTCTCCCTATATCAGCTAATGACAGATCTTGTGCTAATCTGAATGCAAAACATGCTCCCTTAAAGGCTTCTTCCAGTATGAAAGGGAAAGGAAACCCATTAATAGCTATATTCTACTGCAAGCTTTTGAAAAATGAAGGAAGACCTCCCCCCCTCCTGTCTCCTGGAAATTGCATCCCTGATGTCTGGGAATCTGTAAAATGCAGATGATTTATGCCACCAAGAGTTTCCTGGTCCCTGAGAAACAGCAATGGAAAGCTTCACAGAAAGTCTCCAGGGATTCAGGCACAATCATCCTCAGTGGAAGAACTGGTCAGAAGGATATTTACTGTAAAGTGTTTCTCAGACCATGGCAGAGAGAAAATCCAGGAATGAAAGGCAAAAAAAGTATGAGAAAAAGAGGGGGAAGACTGTCAATTCAGGGTGATTTTTTTTTTATTTTCCTCAGAATCCCTAGCTGAGGAAGATTGGGGCTGCAGAGGCAGTAATAACTCAAATTATTTTGAAATGGCTGAGGTTAATAAAATGAAATCATGAAATGCTTCAAGAACTTGAAAATGAGTCCTAAAACTTCTAAAAATTTTGACATTTCCCCAGGAAAATGCTTTCCTCTTCTATTTCAAACTGAATATTTCTGCAGGAATGCATGAATTTCTGTTGTCATGTACTAGATATGCCTTGATGAGATTAAATATTTTTATTAATAAATACAATAAATTTTTTAATTGTGAATACAAAAAAAAATTGGAATTAAACATAATACCTTTTTAAATTAGCCAGACATGCTTGTTTTGAAAGTTTGCTTTCTGTGTGGTCAGAAAAGATGATCCAATGCTACTATAGTTTTCCCTGCAGCTAGATGAGAGAAATGAAAATAGAAACAAACAATTGAGATAAAGCACAGCACTAACATGAAGTGCTCCCCCAGGGGTACTGCTTTGTCAATTACTTTTATTCTGACTATTGCTTGGAAGCAGAGTGTACAAACTCATTCTATCAGCAGAATTTTAGGTTTGCTGGTGAGGATTTATGGGAGGCCACTAAGAGCATTCTCAGGCACCCTTTCAGTCGATCTTGCATTAAGGGAAGGCAGAGCTCTTCATGCAATCACTTTGGCAGCTGAGGGTAAACCCTGAGTGTATGGAGAGGGTGGTTTGTCACATCTGCTTTCCATAGACCAGTTTGGGTTGGAAGACACAATTAAAAGTCATCTAGTCCAAAACTCCTACAAGGACCAGGATGTCTCCAGCCAGATTGTGCTGCTCAAAGCCCCATCCAACTTGATCATGATTGTTTCCAGGGATGCTGTGTCCCACTGGCTCTCTGGGCAACCTGTGCCAGTGTTTTACCACCCTCATTTCACCAGGCTAAAGGAAAGCACCCATGAAACAAATCTCAGGCTTCTCCTTGACATGTACAGTGTGGCTTGGTCCATAAGAAGTGACCAGTGACCTCAGGTTCTTTGTTTGGGCAAACATCAAGTTTATTTTTCTTAAGCTGGGCTAGTCACTTCCATTTTTAAACCTGGGATAATCAATACTCAAACAAAAATGAACTTTCTTGGTAATCTGGAAAAAGGGAGACAATTCTAGAAGAATCTTTTTTATAAAAGGAAAACCTGCAGCTCATATGAGGTCAACTTTCATTGAGGGACTCCAGCTGAACGTTTTAAAGGTTCACTGAGAAGGTTCACTCACACTCCTGCTTTTCCTACCACCTCCCCTGTGTCTCAGCTCCCTAAAGCCTGTCAAGCCCTCCACCTCCACAAGGCAAATTCAGCCAAGAAGTAACCTGCATTTCCAAGGCCTGGCCATCATTTAGATCTTTGCTGGCTGCTTTCTGTTCCGCAGATTAAATCTCTTTTCTTGCTGATTAGGCTTGAAAGTACACTGAGATCAAACACAAAGAATATCCTTTCTTAAGAAAATTTTTACTTATACCACATTTTGCAATGATTTCTCTTTGAGATTCATCTAATCAATTTCTTAGACCAGTGTCACCCTTCTGATTCCAATATTCCCAAGTAACATATTCACACACACTGGGTAACTGCATAGATGCAAACAAACACCTCCAAATCTTTCAGTGACAGAGATAAAATTTCTTGACCCATAAATTCAGGTCAGGGAACCAGGATGTCAGCCAGTTCCAAATTTCAGTAAAACCATAACAAGTGTCATCCTTTCAGAGGGCCACTTTCAGAGTTGCCTGTAACTGAATGTTTAACACTGCTAAAGCTGTGCACTGCCCCAGATGAATAAATTGTAGGACCAGATTTCTGTGTGTTATCTTCAGGCAACAACAATGTACTATAAACACATTAAATTCTAGAATTCCCAGATCTATTTAGTGACAAAAAAATTCCACACTGATAAATGCCTATTAATAGCAATATAAGTCACTGTGGACAATCCAAATGCTCCCAACACTTCCTTCAGCCCAAGTACAATTCATTTAAGATTTTCAGCCAGTTGTAGTTTCAGGTCTTGTAGTTAACGTTTTTGTGAAATCCACTTACCTTGCTCAGATATTGGGGTCCTTTTCTGCCTGAGTGTAATGAATCCAGGAATTAATTCCTTCTACTTTTGCAGCTGTATATGTCTTCAATAAAACTACATAAGGAGTTTCTCACTTTTTTTTATAAGGTTCCATCTTTCCACGTTCACACATAAACTTGTGCCTTTCAACCAGATGACTGCTGGTTAAGATACCTGTACAGAGAGGACCAAACCCACAAGAGAGATAACAGATAATTTCTCAACACATCATCACCTTTCACCACCACATTTCATCACCTTTCATCACCACAGGGTCGGCTGGACACAATCTGTCATTCAGAATTTCAAATGGTCTCACCCCTGCCAAGGACACAGGATGATTCAAAGTCTTATTAAAGCAATAGGAAATACATCTTCCCCCTTCGTGTGGGTGTCTTGACACAGTTTTGCAGTTTCTCCTGATAGTATGATTCATCCATTTTTCCTTTCCACTAGACTGTAGTCTCCAAAGGGTGTGCAAATCCCACTTAAACTGAAAGAGCTTAGACCCTTCCTGCATCTCTGTGGTGAAATGAGGCCTTTTGTCTGAAGAGAAACCCTCTGGAATTCCAAGTCTAGGAATTATTTCTCCCAGTAAAATTTCAACAACCTCGCTGGCTTGACTGGTGTTGCAAGGGAATTCCTCTGGCCATCCTGAAAATGTATGAATTAAATTATAGCACACACTTTTAGGCAAATCAGAGAAACCAATTTCTCCTGAAGTTATTCCCCTTTTTCCCCTCTCCCATGGGGGCTTTCTTTTTTATTATAGCTGCATGGAACTGCATCTTTGCTTCTAGAGCATGTCTTTTGATACTGCTTGTCATAACATCTGAGTTTCTCCTTCCATCATTTTCGTGAGACCTTATTGATTCACAGTAGGTGAGCTGGCACAGGCAGTCAGGACAGCCACAAACCCATGGCTAAAACACAAAGAGTAAATTTATTTCTGTTTTTCTCACTTAGCTGAGGGATTCCCAAAGCAAGCTCTGGGCAGAGGCTCGCACACAAACACTGTTATGCTCAGCCCACGCCAGAGGATCACTGGCTGTTGTTCACACTGGGTTATCAAGGATTATTCCCAGGTGCAAGGCCACTTGAATGATTTACAATCCTCCTTGATGTCTTCTGGTTTTAACCCATTGCTCCCAAAACAAAGCAGTCTACCCAACTTCTGAAAATATTTTTTTAACGTCTCTGTGTTTCTGCCAGTTAATCTTTCAGCCACACATTGCAGCACAATTACACTTTTAATGTTAAAATTACACGTTTAATGTTACCTTACCATTGTTCCAAATCTGTTTCAAATATATTACTAAACAGAATAGAGCTTGTTTTGGGTTTTACTTGATTGTTTTGGTGTTTTTTTAATAATCTCTGTGAGGATATTCTCCAGCTCAGCTGTACTTTTCTTTATCTTTTTTGTATTTTTCCACCTCAAACACATGAGGTTCTCTCTGCTCATCCACTGAAGTACGAAAGAAAGCAATTTTTAAGTCTGAAACAGTCAAATAAGTATTTTTCCATCCTTACTTGGTTTATTTCTCTTAAATCCTCTACCAGCCCATACTCCTGAGAACTTCTTTACTGACATTAAATTCACCAAAGCAACATTCAATACCACGTCCAGGATACCATGGTCAGGATCCTTTGAGGTCTGGCTCATTAGCAGACAGATTTGAGTCGTTCAAGCCTTTTCTTGTGAGATATGCAGCTGTACAGATTTTTCAAAAAGAAGTTATTTGAACATTTAATTTGCATTATTAATTTTGTCTTAACAAAGGGAAGGGACATTCTGGCATACAGAAACCTGTGTGTCAGTTTAGTATCTGTAATAATTTACTTTCCATGAGTTGTAAGAATGTCTGTAAAACTCTTTTTTCCTATTGCCCAAACAATCACTGCCATAAATTAGCAAAACCCTTACAGATTTTTTTTCTAAATGCATGGCTCTGCTGTCAATCAAAAATCTACTGTTCTGTTCACTGGTTTTGCTGTAACTAGGGGATCTGCTGGGCATTCCCTGATTTTTTTTTCCAAGCCCCCTGTACTTGTAAACATTTCTCCAGCATTATAGAATTTACATTTCCTAAATTATCTTTGCCTATAAACAGCACATGGGTTTAGGCTCTGTGTGTGTGTGTGTGTGTGTGTGTGTGTGCACCTTCCAGACCCCAAACCTCCAGCACATCCCTCTTCTTTCACCTTCTTTAACACCAATCTCTTCCACAGTAAAATGTATTCCATATGGATACATGCATGTCGTCCCCCCCCGCCCCCAGTTAGGATTTTGATCAGTAAAACACCTTCCAACGCTGATATATTCCATCAGGATCCTCTCAGTATGAACCAACAAATCATTTCCAGTCCAACAAATCTGAAGTAGTAAAAGGGGAATATGCAAAAACTGGCAGGCCTTCTGTCCCCACTGTTTCTCCTGGTGGCTGAGTATATCCCTGAGTCCAGCTCACAACAGGACTGAAATTCTCCTTTCCTGTGTGTTCATTGTTTTCATCTGTATCCTTTTGATTCATCCTCTGTGCAAGATACAATCTCTTGCCTCTTTCTCCTCGACCTTCATGCACGGTGTCACCAAATCTGCTCCAAATTTACACCTTTTCTGAATACCTGGATCTCTATAAAATGTCCAAAAACCCATCAGCATAAAACAAGCCTCATCCCATTTACCAAGTTAATAGCAAAACCAAAAAAACTCTATGACACATTTTCCCCATTCTCCAACTTCTAAGGTGGCTGGCATTGATTGCAATTAACATTAATGCCCTTGTTTGCTAAAAATGAATAAATATGAAAAGTTTTGGTGTTGGTGCTGGCTTTGTGGAGCTGCCACACAGCCCCTCCTTCTGCACAGAACTGTAAATAAATCAAATACCTTGACCCCATGTGTGTATTGGTCTCTTGTAAACCAGGTGAAAGCGCCTTTCTAGCGGCAACATATTCTCAGCTCTGGGACAGAACAAAGTTTTTAAAACTCCTTGAGTAGGGTGCAGCATGCCCTCATATGTGTTGCCATGCTCCAAAATCCTAAGTTCTTTCACTGAAGTTTTAGCCATGTGATTCACCACCCTTTTCAGCACCTTTTGGTCCCCCCCACCCCAGGTACACCTGACACTGCTGGGCAATTGTGAAAAACCAGCAAGGTAACTCACTTGTGTGCACATTGCCCTGGGTTAGTTACAGAGTTTGAGTAAAACCAGTGTTGAGTGTCCTGCTTTGTGACAGCTGCAATGGTTTCTAGATAATGAAAATAATGTAATTGCTAATGGGAAAATGAACAAAACCAAGCTAGTAGGTGAGCAGGTCCTGTAGGTTCAGAGATGGATGGGATGGGGTTAGATTTCCTCATAGCAGTGCTCATGGTGCTGTGCTTTTCTAGGGAATGGTGCTGGTAGCACAGCTGCTTTTGGCTGCTGCCAAGCTGTGTTTGAGCAGCACCATCTCCAGTGTACTCACCCTGAGGCTCTAAGGCTGGGGGTTGGAATGGGACATCACCAGGACACCTGATTATGCTGATCCAAGATATATTCCATACTGTGTCACTTCATGTGCAGCAATAAAAGCCAAGAGAAAGGAGGAGCTGGGAGGCACATTAATTTTTAAAGGATTTGTCTTCTGGAACAACCATTACATGTTCTGAGGCCCTGCTTCCCAGAAAGCAGCTGGCTACCACATGATGATGGGAAGTAGAGAATAAATATTTTTGTTTTCCTTTGCTTTCATGTGCTACCTGCTTTATTAAATTGCCATGGTATCAGAGATCCATGGTTTTTTTTAATGTTTTAGTCACCCTGCCCCAACGAGTAGGGGGAGAGATGGAGCACCTGGGTGGGTGCCAAGGTCAACTACCACAGCACTGAATTGCTTTTCAGCTGGTTCCAATCTTGGGTTTCTCACCCTGAAGTGAAAGGTGTTAACAAGGCAGGTCTGCACTGCTGGGAAAGCCTGGCTCCTGAGCAGCCATTTCAGGTGGCAGAATGTGCACAGGAAATGATGGTGAAGTAAAGGATGACATCAACTCAAAATCATGAGCACTGTCAGAATACTGGGCATCTTTGGAAGAAGAGCCTGCTCCTCATGGTTCCTGTCCAACTGTTCCTAAAGTGGCAAAGCAGGCACTTAAAAATTCTGGGGCATTGCTGAGCTTCCTTCAGGATGTGGTAATGTGCATGTGGAAAGATTAAGTGAGAGCTGTGAAGGCTGAGTGCCTGCAGGACAGCAAAGGATGGAGTGAACACTGCCTTGCACTCAGTGAGATGCTCTGTGCTGCACCTTGAACAGCTCTTTAGCCAGGTGAAGAGCAGATGTGAAAAACTGTTCTAATTTACACTAGAAGAGCAGAGCATGAAAAATCAAATGCCATCTTAGGGGTGTAACATTTGGGTGCTCAGAGGCCACAGTGGTACAATTTATGAACGTGGATTAAGGCCAGGCAGCTGCCTCTGAACTCCATCAGCATGATAAAAGCAATACTCCAGTAACTTGAATAATGTCAAAATTTGGTACTAACAAATATCATATGAGTGTGCTAATTTCTTTTTTTTTTTTTCTTTTTTTTTTTGTGGTTTTGTGTGCACAAACCAAAGAACTCCCTTTGTTATTTATGTCCATTTGGACAGAATATCCCCCACTTACGTTCAATATGAGAGCACCTTTGTCAGCCTTGTGCCTCCTACAAGAAATTGCTTCACCCTGGAAGGTGCAGAGACCCCAACAGTCTGGGGGGAGTGGGAGGGGTAGTCTTCCCATCTTGTCTCAAAAGATGTGAAAGAAGTGAACAAGCAACTTTGTCTTTTAACAATGTAGATTGCAAGCTTTGCCTGTGGAAGGAAACTCAGTGAAAAAAAGTTTCAGAACACCTCCCAGCTGCCTCTGCCTCCCAGCAAGGTGCCAAGGGACTGGGGCAGCCTGTTAGGGAGACCATGTCAGCACCAGAGCCTGCACAGCTGCTGGAGGAAGCTGCTCCAAGCTGGCAGAATGTGGGGGGGGGTTTGTTTTTCATTTTGTTTTAGTTTGGTTTCTGGTAGTTTGGTTCTTTGGGGGTTTTTTTGTTTGCTTTTTTTTTTTTTTTTTTGGTGGTGAAAGGGGGAGAGAGAGACGGAAGAGATAAACACATTTTCGAAAACAACCCCTGGAATGTTCAAATTAACTTTTCAGCTGTCTAACTTGTATAATGTGGGTATTCTGCTTCTCCTGAGTAAATGTTCATGCTTACACATAGGCAAAATGCCTTGCTAGAAATAGAAAAATTTGTTGTTCATCCTCACACAAGTGTCCAAAACACATTTATTCTTCCCTTCTGAAGTTTGCATCTCTAAATATTTAGGGAAAAATTATTCAGAGGAAAAGTTTGATTTTAGTTAACCTTAACTCTTTGTGTGGTGGAAAACAGGCTATCTGCCTGTGTTCTGTTAAATCTTGAACTTTTACTCCCAAAAATTAGTTCCCTCACAAGCAGAAACAAATGAAAGTTTTCCCTAGGACTTAAATGACTAGGAAAGGTCATTTAAGCATACCTTCTGTATTTCAGAGTACTGGAGTAAACCAAACATGATTTATCACAGGTTTGTGTTTTGTGGCTGCTGATTTTACTTGTGGTTAGACGACCAGAAGGCTTCAAGAACTGCTTGAAACTTTTGCTGCATTTTAAGTTTTTAAAAAGTGGTTTTGCTCACACACAATTTGAATTTTGAAATATCTTCTGATTGCACACCTGTGAAAAAAACAGAAAAGTGGTGAATCCATCTACCCACTGGTTGGGCTGTCCCAAAGAACAGTGAGGGCAAAGATAAATTGGACAACCCTCTCTCTAGCAAAAGTAATGTTCCCCTCTCCTCTGCTCCTCACATTGCACAGCAGATGATAGCCACGTTGTTCCAGCAGTCAGGAAAACACAGAATTGTTGAGATTAAACTGTGCTCCTTTTGGGGGACATCGTTCTGCATGTCCTACAAGAGGAGGAATTTGAATTTGCTCTTTGGAAGGCAGCTAGTGAAAATCAATCTTGCACTGTTTAACACCAACAAATCTTTTCTCTCAGATGCTGCCCAGTTAAGCTGAAGTAAGTGCATGGGTATTTATCCTTTTGCAATATGGTATCTGCTGTCAAATTACTTGCACTTGAGGAAACCAGATTTCATTCAACAACCTTTGAAGCTGATAGCAGGATTCCCCTTGGCTTTGGTCTGCCTTAGACAAAAGTCCTTACTAAGGAAACATAAAGAGCCAATAAGCCAAAGCTGGGAAGTGATGCAGCAGACAGAGCACCACGTGTATATGGGCATTTGTGTTCCCTGTGATCCACAGTAATTCACAGCAGCCACACTCCCTTCACTTTGTTTTATTGATGTTTAAAGTAATTTTAGGTAACAGCAAAAATTTGCCTGTTCAATGCCAGCAGCTGATAAAATGTGATGGCCTTTTATTAAGAATGCAAGCCAGCAAGATTGCTTTGATTTTTTGCATGAAACTCATTACCTGAAATGAAAACTGCAGTACTGCACAAGTTCAGGAATACCGTTGCACTTATTTTTAGCAGTTTTAGGAGTTTTGAAGCTTTTTTTGGGGAGGATGGTGGGGTGGTGGGGTTGTTTTTCCTTATATTAACAAAACAATATGGGTACCAGGAAAGGCATTTTCTACAGTACACTTATTGGTAGAAGAGCAAATGCTTCAACCTGCAGTGGGTGAAATGCAGCCTGTTGAAGAATGGTCTCCAGTTTCTGGTCATTTTGTCATTATGCATTTACACCAAAGCATCAGTAGGATGTCAATTATTTTGAAAATGTGTGTTACTACATCTGGGTGTCTGTGTCAACGTTGTCAATGACACCTGGTCCAGGAGCACCTTTACTTGTGCTGCACCTATCCCCATGTGAAGATAGCTCTGCAGTCTTATGAGATTTGAGACCTTGTTTCAGGTTCCTGTGTGTCACAAGGCTGGAAGTTATTTATTATCATACAGCAGAGAAGTTTTTAAAAAATTAGGACATTCTAAGACCATGAAAGGAAAGAACTCTAAAATAAGCCTGGAACATGTTACTGTTTGTGGGGGTTTTTTTGTTTTGGTTTTTTTTGGGTTTTTTTTGGTTTTTTGGGTGTTTTTTTTTGTTGTTGTTTTTGGGGTTTTTTGTTTGTTTGTTTGTTTGTTTGTTTTTTGGTTTTTTTGGTTTTTTTTTTGTTTTGTTTTGTTTTTTGTTTTTGGTTTTTTTTTTTGGTGAACTGAAATCAGGAGATTTTGCAGGCTCTTAACCAAAAGATATCTTTATGTCAGCATTTACCACCATACCATAAGGTATGTATGCATACCATAAAGTTGCTGTATGCCTGAGTCATAAATTGAATGTTTTCAAAGATTGTTTTAATTAAGTATCTTGACCTTAAAGCTGGTTTTTATCCAATAACCGAGGTTCTTGGCCACACAGACACAGCAGATGTAGCAGGAAGGAAAATCCCAGGCTGTGTTATTGTGCTGTTTTCCTAGATCCATTTTTCCATAGTGTTTGTGTGCCTATAGAGATTGTCTATAGAGATGCAGAGAAGCCATAGTTATGGGATGGACTGTGGTGATGCATCTCTCTCCCTCTCCTGTGGCTGCATCTCTGAGAAGTGCTCATTAAACTTTGGCCTTGACAAACTGCAGCTAGACTAAGCCTCTCTGGAGCTTATCAAAAACACTCTCTGTTCCCAGGAACTAACAGGTGTCTAAGGGGCACCTGTTTTTTAACAAGCGGCCTTGGAAACTTATTTTTCTTGCCTGAATAACAACCTAAGTGGAATTATATTTCTGTTACTGAACTTCCAAAGAAACTTGAGTTGTAGCCAGGGTAGAAAAGTTCCATGGCTAAAGCCCAGTCTTTTGGGGCCCTCAAAACAAGGGTCCCAAGGGAGAGATCTTTTTGAGTTCTCAATTCCCTGAAGATAAGGGGCTAATATGTGTATCTGAAACACCGATAAGCAGATGGCTGTGGAGGAAACCAAGGTCTGTTGGAAATAACAGACATGAATTGTTGGGAATAACCAAGGATTGTTGTCATTAACACGGCCATGAGAAAGATCAAGTTTTGACTGCAGAAGGGGGGCCAAGCAGAGATAGGGCATTTTTCTGTGACAAACAACAACAACACAGCACAGCGCAAGTGCAGGAATGAGTGGCAGGAGCGGGGCATGGACTACAGCATGGGATTAAGACAACCAAAGACCCCCAGAGCCCTCCAACTCATTTCCAGAAAGGTCTGAAAGAACGGACTGCGCATGAGAACTAATTTACATGGAAAGCGAGAAACCCATCTTTGGGGTGGGGAAACTTGCCTATAAAGGCCCAGGCAGCATCCTCAGAACCCTGGACATCTCATCAACCAGACAGAGAGAGCTGCATTGACTCTGAAACCAGGATCGACATCCCATCAGCTGGATCGGAGCTGAAACCAGGATCGACATCCCATCATCTGGATCGGAGCTGAAACCAGGGCTGGTAAGGTAATTTCCTCTCCTCTCCTCTCCTCTCCTCTCCTCTCCTCTCCTCCTCCTCTCCTCGCCCTCTCCTCTCCTCCTCTCATCTCCTCTCCTCGCCTCTTCCTCTCCTCTCCTCTCCTCTCCTCTCACTCATCTCCTCTCCTCTCCTCTCCCTCTCCCTCCTCCTCCCTGCTCCTCCTCTCTCCTCCTCCTCGCCTCGTCCTCTCCGCATCCTCTCCTCTCCTGCAGCTCTCTCTCATCGCGCCATCCCTCTCTCTCACCTCTCCTCTCCTCTCCTCTCCTCTCCTCTCCTCTCCTACTCAGGTTCCTCTCCTCTCCTCTCCTCTCCTCTCGCCTGCCTCTCCTCAGTCCGTCTCCGTCTCCTCTCCTCTCACTCGTCCACGCAGTTCGCTCTCCTCTCCTGCTCCCATCCTCTCCTCTCCGATCTCCTCTCACCTCTCCTTCTCCTCTCCTCCTCCTCATCCTCTCCCTCTCCACACAGCCTGCGCTCTCACGCATCCTCTCACATCTCTACAGCTCACTCTCCTCTCCGCTCTCCGTCAGTCCTCATCAGCTACGCGCGTCCGCAATCCTCGTAGCTCCCGTCGGCATCTGCCTCTCGCGTCGGTCACTCATCACGTCCTCCTCTCTCCGCACCTCGCCTCACTCCTCTCTCAGCCAGACTCTCCTCTCCTCTCCTCGTCCTCCTCCTCCTCCCAGCTCCTCTCCCTCGTCCTATCCTCTCTCTCTCCTCACGTCCTCCTCCATGGCGTCCTCTCCTCTCCTGCAATCCGTCGACCTCGGCAGCGCATCCATCGTCCGTCTCCTCCTCCTCTACCTCTCCTCTCCCATCTCCTCATCGTCTCCTCGCACTCCTCTCCTCATCGACGTCCCTCGGCTCTCCTCTCCTCTCCTCTCCTCTCCTCTCCTCTCCTCTCCTTTTCCTTTTTTTTCTCTTTTGCTCACTTTAATTCATCCCTCCCTCTTTAATTTCTCTCTTCCCTTTGACCCTACCCCTTTAGCTAAAACCCACTGCAGTGTGCTTATGTAGTAGGTCAGGGGCTACCATACCAATTTCCATGCCAGGTGTGTAATTTGCTAATAGAACTTTGAAATTGTTTGTGGACCCTCTGACTTTTGCTATGCCTCTTAACCAATGGGCAATTTACAAAACCTAGGGGCTTCCTTCCCCTTAAGGGTGGCCATCCCAGACACTGTGCTGTTCTTGAGGGGGTCCCTTTGGGATATTACCACTCCATCCGTTTCCGTGAGTGCTGGGAAGTGGCTGTTAACAGCCAGGAGAGATCGGAGCAGGTGTAAGCCAAGACTGTCCAGGAAATGTCAGTGTTTGCTTCTGGTTTTGCTAAAGCTGAGAGAATGGGAAAATGGAAATTGGTATAACCCTGAGGCTGAATTCAAACAGATAAATGTGGTGTTAAGTGAACAAAAGTTATGGAAGGGGAAAGGTGCAACGTTTTGGGTGCACTTTCAGAGGCAGCTTTAACCACTGCCCAAAAATACAGGTATGTCAACATGCAAGTGAAGGGGCTGCTCGGTGCTGAGCATGACTATGGAAAGGAGAGCAGGCTGCAGGCAGAGGCATTCCTCACTGCTGAACGTGGCCATATCAGCCACAGGCTTCAGGCCGAGCTTCAGGATGTGGGTGTGAGAGAGCAAATCTCATGGGGGGAATGTCAGGATTTAGAAACCTTTAGCGATGGTCAGGACCAGACAATTGTTACTGAAATTGTGCTCTTTATAGTGGCCAAGATAGCAAAGTTCCAGGAAAAGGATAGCAGACTCTCACAGGAATCTGAAACTGAGTGTGTTTGGAAAGTGATGGAATTGATGGATTCAGGTTGTCTGAGGCAGAGGCTCGAGAGGGACAGGACTGTCTTTAAGGGTGGGTGACCAGAGAGAACTGTGGTCTTTAACTCAGGGGGTTGTCTGCTTGGGCAGGAGGTTTGGATCCTTCAGAGAGGCATGATCCCGGTTAGGATAGAGACCCCAGCTACAGATCATGTGATGGAGAGTGCACAGGAGGCAGCAGGTTTGCAGTTGAGGAATGACAGATGGTCGGTTCTGGGGCAGCCCTCAGCGGTGTCTGCGTGAGGCTTTGTGTTACCAACCCAAACACGATGTTTCCCATGATCGGAGGTTTGATAGGTGTGATAAAACACTCGGCGACACAACTACGAGACCACTTGAGCTGAGCCTTAACCACGCAGAGAAGTGGAAAAGGGAATCGGGGAAAACCCTTAGTGTGGGGGGCTAGACAGTTCAAGGAGCCAGCTGGCTACAGCAGCAGCAATCAGGAGATTGGAATTGCCGCAGGGAGGCGGACCTCCCAAACAGGAGCAGCAGGGTCCTAGTGTCCGACGGAATGCGCTGCGTGTGGAAGGTTTGCAGAAGGGAGTTTCTCAGGAATTCTGGATGTATTGTCTGCTGCTGTTCTTGAGAAGGAAGTACAGTGGCTGGGGAAAAGGAAATTCACACTCCCTTGCCACAGGTGGGATAAACAGGATGACACAGGGATTAGAAGTCCACAATGTCCTGAGAGAATTATCATTCCTATGGCCTCACAGGCTGGTGTTGTTAATCAGGAGCTGGGAAATTACTTCTTGCTGTCTTTAATGGGTGAACAGGGTAACAGCAGTTGGAAACATATAAAGTGGCTCGCCAAAAAATAAAACTGACAGTAAATGAGGTATTAAAGACATTACTGGTTTCTGAGAGAGAGAAGGAGATAGGTTGAGAACATAAGCTGACAAACTTATGACTTAAAACAATCACTTTAGGACTCTTCTTGCTTTGTCAGAGTATAAGGAAAGATAATTATTGGGGAATTTGGATAACCATAGTAGAAAGCAACAAGATCTGAGAGAGGAAATAGAGGAGAGGAAAGCAGCTGAATTATTATTGTCATTGAAATTTGATCAGCTGCAGAAACCATTGAAGGAACAAAGGAATAAAAAATCCCAAAAACTGGAAGAAAAGGTAGAGGTGATGCTTAAGCAAGTTCCCAATTCACCCAGCATTGTACAGATCCCAGTTCAGGTGATTGTTTTGTTAGGGCATTATGTCCACAAACCAAGTGATATTGAAATCCAGCAAGTGCAAATCTATCAAGGAATAGATAGATTCAAAAACATAATAATGGTGCAAACATTCAGATTACAATTGGTTCTCCTTAACAATTAACAAAATTTCTAATAGAAACAGGAGCTCTACATTCAATATTAACACACTGAGATGTCAAGAAGCTGAGTCTGTGACACAGATGGCAAAGAGTTAAAAACACCAAGGTAAACAGCAAGAGTTATCTGACAAACTGCTAAGGTTCATTTACTGCCCCTGTGTGAGAAATATGCTGACTATTGCTTTGGAATAAAAGATCACAATATAAATTTGTGTTCCGGTGTTCTGAACTATAGAACCTGGTGTTTGTTGCATGGCAAATGTGGTACTTTGGTTCAAATGTTAACCCCACCCCCAGAAGAAATTCAGACTGCAGTGTGCTTGCTTCATGCAGTGCCTGCACTCTGATTCAAGGATTGCAGCTGTACCTCAGTCCTGGATGTTTGCTGTGAAGCAAGTTGGGATTTCTGAAGTTCTGGCTGATTTGGTGCCACTAACAGCTGAGGTACCCATTATTGCCAATCTCACAGGCACAAAACCAGCAGGTGCTTGAACAGGTATAGGGTGGTAATAGCTTTGAAGAAAAGAGATGCTACCACTGCCCTTAACTCTCCTGTTTTGCTGGTGAAATAGCCAAACTGACAGTAGTGGCTTAAGGGTTTATTGCAGAAAACTGAATGCCAACACTGTGCCTTAATCACTGCTGTGCTGTTTTGCAGAACTGGTATCTCAAATTCAGAGAGCATCCTGCTTGTGGAAGACAGCTCAAATTGCAGGAAATCACCCTGAGCCCCAGAAAAGATGAGGGAAGCAGGAACAGCAGTGCGGGAGGCACTTTGTGAAGTAGACAACAAGATTCTACCTGAGGGATGCCAAGGCCAAACTGGTCCTGATGGACCAAAGAGATCTTTACCATTCCATTCAGCTGGGTTTAAAGAGATAAAACATATTTGGAGAGGGGAAAAAGACTAGTGTAATTTGTCCCAGCTGTTAAACAAACCTGGCTGAGGATAGTATTGCTTTCTCTTCCTATGAATGATGTCAGCACATCCCTACTGAGGATCAGGTTAAGCATTGAACAACAGTTTATCCTCCTTGCAGGTGTGATTATTGTCAGCATGAAAGAAATTTGCTTCACACATGAACAGGCATGAGTAAGCTCAACCCACACAGGGAAGACGCTCACTTCTCTTATTTATGCTAAGCAGTTTGGTACCCATAGTACATTCTGCACCATAGATGTTTATAAACTGTGGGTGCAATTTATCGTGGCAGAAATTTAAAGGAGTTCAAAACAATTTGTCCTCTGAAATTCAAAAGGTGAACTGGAATAACCCAGCTAAATTTAGAAGGACATTCCAGTGTTGGTGGTAACTAGTCAATTTCACTTTAGACCTCACTAACATTAAAGTAATGGTTTTTGTTTTAGTAATAGACAATCCTTTGATATATACTATATGCCCACTCATTGTGCCAATAATAAATCATAGTGGAGGTATATTCTATCCCCTGGAGCACAGAGTGTGGCATGATGGAATGGATGAGAATTCATCCTGAATGAAAACCCTTCTTATTTTGTACATGTAGACCACCTTATTGTAGATACAAGTAATCAACCTAACATTTGTGTTCATAAATTAGTTCAAATTAAGAGTCACAACTGTAATTATTGAGCTCCAGTTATCTCTCACCATTTGCTGAAATCTATGTCCTGTTCCCAGCCTAACAGCCTGCTCCTGTTGGCATGAATCTCACGTTGGTAAAGAAGCTGCACATTACAACCTGAGACAGCTGTTGAAGCAAGCACAAGACAAAGGAAAGAAGTCTGGTTCTGTTCATCACAATGTGAAAGGTGGCCATTGAGTGATGGAACAAGTGAAGATAGACGGGGAACACCACTGGTGGGACATTTTATTTCAGTCATTGCCAACAGCAGCAATGATTTTTAACAAAATCTTACTCCTTTTGCTTGTCTTTTTGATGCTGATTGTTCTGCTTTTCATTTTGGTAATAGGTTTACACTTTGTATAGAATTATAGATTACCCCCAATGCTTAGAGACAGCTTATAGATTGTATTTGTCCCTCTATTCTTCTGTTCCTCTCCCCGTCTTGCATATTTTTCCATTTCCAGGGATCACCAAGTCCATATCAAAGTTTGAGCCATAGGGTGAAGTGTAGAAGCCCCATCAGTTTGCTGTTCCAGTGCAGAATGTGCCTTTTTTTTTTGCAGAAGGCAACAGTGATGGGCCTCAGGGTGCTGAGGCTAGAGTTTATGGGTTGAGTTTCCTGGAGCCAGTTCCCACCAGATGCTATTTTGTCAAGGCTCTCTGACCCTGTCAGGTACACCAGAGTCAGGGAGCAGCTGTGGGGGATATCAGGTGCACAGCGCTCCCCAAGGACACACAGCTGGCACATGGAGCAGCTGTGGGATGAGTGGTTGTTAGGCCTGGCACATGTGCATTGCAGGAGATCCAGCACCTTCTCCTCCTGTATCATGGACATTCAGATGATGTTGGGCACATGGAGCTTGTTGCTGCCCAGGCCAGTCTATTAGATTTCCAGCTGCATTCCACAATCCCTCTTTCCCAGCATCATATCCCACTGTGGTTTGTTGTAGATTTCCAGGAAACTGGAGGAAAAAACTTCCCATCTGGCCTTAGGAGAAGACGCATATCTGTCCAGGGTTGCCTGGGTGAGCAGGTGAATCTTCTGGAATACTTTGGTAAGCTCTGGGTGGGAACACGTTGAAGCTGAAGTTGTAGTGGAGCTCTGGGCTGCACTCCCTACCCACGTGGGACACCTTTGGGCCACTTCAGCATTACAGCCCCAGACTCCTGGAGGGTGAAGTGCAGGTGCTACAGTCCCTGCTGCCAGTCTGACTCCTTTGGAGCCACTGGCAGCAGAACACGGGGATATTCCTCTTGAGCTCCTGGCTTGTGGAAATGCTACTCTTTCTGCTCTTCCAGGAGGATTTTCTGAGATATTTCCAAGTCCCAGAGCTTGGCCACGTGGTCCACATGAACCCGCAAGTGCGCTTTCATCAGGCTCAGGCAGGCCGTCCTGATGTTCAGGTGCACCCTCAGCACCCACTCCCAGCCTTCGGCACCATCATACTCCCACTACCGCAGCTCCTCTACCTACAGCCACCACTCCTCATCTGCCAAAACTGCAGACTTGTGCCTGTTCTGCTTCAGCTCCGTCTGAAATTCCAACAGCTCCAACTCCATGGAGCCCACACACATATCAAGGTTGTTACCCTGGCATTCCTGTCCCTGCTGCTCCCTCTGGAGCCCCTCCAGCCACTGCCGCAGCTCCCCACTCCTGCTTCTCCATCTCCAGGTTCCAGAGCCACTCGCAGGCCCTCCAGAGCAGCCCCTGAAAACCCTCTATTTGGCTCCACAGGTCCCAGAGAGCTTGTTGGAGGATGCCAGGATGAGAAGGAGCAAAATTAGGGCAGTCTGAAGGCAGCCATTCATACAGATGTTTTCTAAATTTTAGTAGCTGGACACTTCTTAATAACTTCTTTTAATATTGGACCCAGCGGCCTTGTTCCCTGTCAGATAAACTGCTGGTAACTAGTTATGCTGAAACAGCTCCACATCTGCCTAAATGCAAACATCTTGACTTGCAGTATGTGCAAAACCTGCCTACTTGGAAACATTCTGTGTGAACTGAGTATCAGGGAGGCAGTCTCTGCACCATAATGGCAAGAAATTGTTCTATGAAGAGAACCCACGCTGTTTCGTGCTTTTAGGTACTGCCTGCAATTTATTCACCTCCTTGCAGGCAAATATTCACTCATCCAGTTGAACTCATGGCTTTGTGTGTACATAAAAAATTTCTCTGATTAAACATTTTTTCTACATGAACTTCTTTTCCACGGCAGAAATGTCAAGTATGCCTTTGTAACTGTATAGGTGGACTGTGATCTGACAAATGCTCATTAGTCTTATAGAAATAAGCACCCAATATCAGGGGATGTGATTTTAATTATACAGCTCCTGTCACAGCACAGGAATTACTCCAATCTACCTACACAGACTGTTGAGATTTTCTGCCCAAACTCTTTGGGATGAACTGTGCACTAGTGAAAAAATCTCTGAAGCAAGATGACCTGAGTCTACAGCTGGAATGCATCCGGAGCAATGGACACAGAACTCTAATCACTATTCACCACAGTACAGAAAAGATGCATAGCACAGAAGTAATCTTGGAAAGAGTGATGAAAATTGGAGATCACTAGTGGGACATTTGTTTTGGGTGGTCATCAACTGCAACAGAAATTCTAGACACAATGCTGAACTTTATTATAATTTTTGTGATTTATGTTTTATTATTCTTATTGTTGAATATACTTCTATATGTTAGAGTGTGTATACTGGCTAGACATGTACTGCTGTGGTACAGACCTCCTCACCTATAATATTGTTTTATCATATTCAAAACAATCTTTAAAAACCACATTATTTAGGTAACCTGATCAAGAATTTCCATCAACTTAAAACTGGAGCATGATATATTTTTGTTTATAGGCACAGAGGCAAGAGGTGACCAGACTGCCAATCTGTCAGTTCTCAGGAACTGCTGCTGTCTAATGAGCTCCAGCTTTTTAACCAACAGCCTTGGAAACTTATTTTTCTTGCCTGGAAAAAAGCAAACAAAACCAAGCAAGTGGGACAACATTTTTATTATTGAGCTTTCAAAGAAAGTTACTGGCCTGAATTGAGGTCAGGATGGAAAACTACTACGAATTAAGCCTCCTCTCTTGTGATATGATAAACAGTGATCCAAAGTGAAACTCTTTGAGCCCTCCTCAGGGCTGCACCACAGGGGCTGTGATCAGCACCTCCCTCTGAGCCAGAGAACACTCAAGCTTGCCAAATTTGGAGGACAAGCTCGAAACGGCAATGATGATTTCTGAGCTCACACCCCACTCCTCAAGGTTCAACCTTGAGCCAACTGAAAAGGTGCAAAGGCATGCAAAGTGACTACTGCACCGAATTCAAAGGGATTTTCTCACAGGTATACCTTGAACAGACGCCTTATGTTTGTGTGCATGCAAGTGTGAAAATGCTGGAGCAGATACACGAGGAAGGTTGTTCTAGCTTAGTATTTTAGAGTTAGGCCTGTAAGTAAGTTATAGTAAATTCTATAAACTATTCTATTTCTATAGTAAATTCTATCCATTGTTAAGTCTTTTATGTTAAATTATCTAGTAAGTGCCATTAAGTGTTAAATACTGTTAAGGTTAAGCATTAAGTTTAAGTTCTGTTAGGTTTAAGTGCTGTTAAGTTCATTTCTGTTAATTTAAGTGTTATTAAGTTTAAGTGAGATTAGGTTAAGTTTAAATTATATTAGGTTTAAGTTATGTTGATTTTAAAGTCTGTTGAGTTCTGTTAAGGTTAGGTTCTGTTAAATATAAGTGATGTTACATGGAAGTTCTGTTGATTTGAAGTTCTGTTAAGTTTCAGTTCTGTTAAGGTTAGGGTCTGTTAAACTTAAGTTCTGCTAAGGTTAAGTTCTATTAAGTTTAAGTGAAGTTAAGTTTAAGTGATGTTAAGGTTAAGTTCTGTTAAGTTTAAATATTTTAAGTTTAGGTGTTTTACGTTTAAGTGCTATTAGGTTTAAGTGATGTTAAGGTTAAGTACTGCTGGGTGTTTAGCACAAACTGTAGGCCCAGTCTGGGCCCAGTTTAACATGGGGATATACTCTGAACCTTGTGACCCAACACAAGGGGATTGCACATTTCTTTTCATCCTTACTTCTTCCTATCCTCTTCTCTTCCCACTCCTTTTGACACACCTCCCCTTGTAGCTCGCGCGCCGGGGTCAGGGCAGGAGCAGACGAGAGGCAGGATCGTAGCAGAGGCGAAGAAACACTTTATTCAAAAGAACAGTGCAGCTTTTAGAGAGGTACGACAGATTCTATTCTATTGGCTAACTAACAGAAGCATCTTTCTCATGCACTGTCCTTGAGAGGAATGGAAAAACAAGGTGGAAAAACAAGGTAGAAAAACAGCACCTGCAAGTTGTTTATAGTCAACACGTTATCACATCTTTCCAACTCCCTAAAATCTCTCACAAGCCGCTGTGAGAAACGCTTGCTGTTTCTCTCTCCCTGTCCCATGGCATCCACATCCCCTGTCCTCCCACTGATGCCTAAAGAAGCCACCTGGAACAGAGGCTGGGCAGAGTTAAAGAATAAAGCAGGTGTTTATTAAAAGGCCTTCAAGGATACACCTTGAGCAGTACAAGAGCCTGGCTGCAGCTACACCCGAGACAGACCCAAGATGAATGACAAGTCACAAGTTTCCACGCTTTTATAAGCTGTGGTTCTTTTACATATTGGGGTCCATTGTCCAATTTCAGCTTAGGGTATGAAGTGCCATCCTCCTGGTTTGCTCTCTTCCGTTTGCCTTTTTTGTCCCTGAAGCTACAATAGTCTCCTTGATTCTCAGGCTGGAAAAGAATTGTTTTGTCAAACTACACTGTGAAGAGAGCTTGCTAACACTTTATATGAAGTTCAGAGCTATGTACTAAGGCAGTACAGAATGTGGGAAATATGAAAGCTAAAACTTCAGGCATTACCACCTACCCTGTCACCCACCCTCCCCTGCCTCTTGCTAGCCTGCACATAGGTGTTTTTAAATTGGTTCAAGAGTTTTGTTTGCTTTTTCTCTCTGCTTTACCCATCTAGTTAAAGATGTTCACTCTCTACTTACTAGAGCCAACATGCTTTGCCGTGCTTTTACTCCTATAATAAATCTGCTTTCGCAAATCCGTTCGTGGGTGATTCTTTAAGTGGCTTTGAAACTCTCGCTCACAGCACCCTCTAAAGAGCTGGTATGGGGGTGCTTTGGGCATGCAGCTCACTGGTATTCATGGCCTAACTTCTGCAATCCAAGATGATTCCTGGAAGCTGCTGTGCTTGTAAAGTGCCTGGGATAACCTGGACTCCACAGTTCTGTGTTGTCAGCGATCCAACCATGCTAACCTCTCAATGCCCACATTCATATTCATGTACACACAACCAGACACACAGACAGAGACAGACACACAGACACACACAAACAGACAGACACACAGACAGACACACACACACTCACAGACACACACACGCACAGACACACACACAGACACAAACACAGACACACAGACATAGGCACACACAAACACACAGACACACACACAAACACACAGACACAGACACACAGACAGAAAGACACACAGACACACAGACACACACAGACACACAGACCACAGACACACCCAGACACACACGCAGACACACAGACAGACAAAGACACAGATGCACAGACACACAGACACACCCAGACACACACACTCACACACCCCAACACAGACACAGACATATGCACACACACACACTCACTCACTCACTCACTCACTCACTCACTCACTCACTCACTCACTCACTCACTCACTCACTCACTCACTCACTCTTAAGACACTTTCATCTCATTTTGCCCTGGTGGTGGTCTCTTACCCTGGAAAGGCTCTGGAGCTACCCTGTGCCAAACACAGAGTCATCTCTGACTTGAGGATTTAGCAAGTGTGAAAAATAACTGGTTGTGGCACAAAATGTGTTGTATGTGGGGCAAGCAAACAGCTTCCTAGCTGGAACTGATGAAATACCCATTTTCCCCCATCCAAGAGCTTCATTTCCAGAAGAAATCTGAACAAGACACAGTTACATTTGGGCAAATGCAGTCAAGTCTCAGGGGTGACTGAGGCAGACAAATGGATACCACATGCCAAGTTGAACTTGGGCTGTGAATACCAGCAAATTGCTGATTATTAGTGATTTTTATAAGCATTGTTAGTGGCTTTTCACTATTTATTGCAGATCTCTAATGGATGAAAAATTATTCTAAGACTTGGAGAATACTGCTATAATTTCAAGTATCTTTCTCCAGAAACATTAGATTTCATAGCTGCTGTACACTGTCAGAGTAGTGCAGGTACCAGTTAATGTTCATTACTCCTGTTCACCACCCACACATGCAGAGGACACAGGTCTTCCTGTAGGAGAAGAAAAGACACGAGGCTGTAGAAGCCAGGTCGTAGTATGATATTAAGTCAAGTCAATATCACGTTATCTAGTGGAGTTTTTTTTTTTTTCACTCTGAGCAGCAATAACTGTCTATGACATTTTTTCATGTTAGCTTTTCATTTACGTAAAAGGGACCAGCTGTTGGTTTATTTCTCTGAAGGAGCCCATAATGGAATTGCTGAAATATTTAAGGCATAAATGCATAAAATCTTATTTCAAGCCTTTATATTGATGCATGTCTGCCACCAAAAATTCCAAGATGTTTCCCAAATGAAAAGTGGGATGAACATTTGTTAGACTTGTGAAAAAAAGTTTTGGAACAGCTCCATTTTTGTTTAGGTTTCTGCTCCAGTGACAGATATTGAAGGAATCCTCATGTTTAATAGTAATGCTGGCTCTCATCCATTATTGCTAGCCATGAAATTCACTGCATCTCAGCTGTAAATTCCATGACTTCTATAAGCTACAAGTATTTCTCAGAAGTACTGATCACTTAAATACCATGCTGCTCTTCCCTGTGCTTTTTACATTAAAACAGGACCAAAGTAAGCTGGAAATAAACAAACCAGTCTCCCGTTATTAAAAAGACTGTGCAGCAAATAAGAATGCTAAATCAGTGAGAAACCTCATTTCTCAAAATGCAATATGTGCAACCCATGCCTGTGATAGAGCCATTTATTGTTCAAACTCCCTTTCATTGAGGGAAAATCGCATTACACGGCAATCTCTGTGCCATCAGAATATATTGCTGTGAGTAATGGCATGTGTATCGCTATGTGTATTGTGCCACCAGGCTTTTGGGTCACTAGGTACTATTCTACCCCCTCCTGATGAAAAAAAAACCCTTGATAAAATATGCCAGTGGGCCAGATTGAATTGTGTTCTGCATGTGACCCCCAAAGGGAAGAAGGTCGTGGGGCTGTTCAAGCCTCATTTCTGCACCTTTTAATGAGATTCTGAAAGGGCTGGGGAGGAGGGAAAGACCATTTGTCACTTTGGAAACAAAGGAAGAGGCAGCAGAAACAGAATCTGAATGCAAATGAGACATTTTCCCACTTGGGACAAGCTGATTTCCATATTAACTATTTTTTTCTGTATTTGTCCAAATACATTTCCTTTGTTATTTGGTATTCAGAAGGCAAATGATGATAATAAGTCAAATTTACACGTTTTCTAAGGAAATACTGAGGATGAACCTACATGATTTAATTCTGTTTCACAGCATTTTGACAGTCATATCTTTAAACAAAACTGAAATCTGTCAGATCTGATGACCTGTGCTCAGTGTGTGCTTTGTTTCTTACTTTGTCATCACACAGGGAAGAAAGACAGATGAGGAGAGAAGAAAATATAAAAGTATTTTTAAATTCTCTTTTGTGTCACTGAAATTAGGCACAGTACTATTCTGGGATGCAGATTATACACATTATTCACAAAAAATAACCTAAAGAATAAGGAAACCTAAGCAGATAGATACAGTTTCAGATCCTTTCAAAAGTGCAACTTTCTGAACTGTTCTGAGGAATTTCTGAGCATTGCTGGTGGTGTCTGGCCTCTGCTTGGTTGATTCCAGAGGAATCTGGGGAAAAGACTGAGGGGGAATGGTATCCATCTGTACAAATACCTGATGGGAGGGAGTAAAGAAGTTGCTGTCACATTCTGTGGTGAAGTGTCAACAAGCACAAAACAAAGTACAAGAAAATCCATTTAAACAGAAGGGGAAACCTGTTTTATTTAGGAAAGTGGTTAAACACTAGAGCAGTGCCAGAGAGTTTGTGGAGCCTCCATCCTTGGAGGTATTCAAGCCATGACTTGATGTGGTCCTGGGTAACCTGCTTTTGTCAGCCAATGTCTGCACAGGATTTTGGACTCAATGACCTCCAGAGATGCTTTCCAATAACTGCAATTTTGTGTGATTCTGTGTTCAGTTCAAGCCACTCTTTCAGAGCCATGTCTTCATCCCAGTCTTCTGGCACGGGGCTCCTGGTTTTTCAAGGTCAAGGGCCTGTCTTTTCCCTCATTTTCCCCATTCCTGCTTGGTGTAGTGCTCTCCAAGTGCTGAGCAGTTCTCAGCCACGGCAGAGCCATCTAGACAGGACCCTTGGCTGACTGATGTACCAGGACCTACATAGTGTATCCTGACTTATCCATTCCTTGTTAAAATCTGTTTCCCTTTTATCTCAGTTTTGGGTCTGGCCTTTGCCCTCCAAAACAGGGACTGCAGGGTTCAGTAATCATCAGAGTGTCCACAGCATTCAGAAGTGTGACCCAGAACTCTCCTGTCCTCAGAAATGAGAAGTGGAGCTAGCAGCAATAAGATTAATGTTTGGCACTTGGTTTACACCTTCCCTGCTGTTAGCTCTTCTGAATCCCCTCAACAGAGGTTGTGTAGTCCTCCACAATCCTCCCCCTCTCCCCTGGCACCATCTTCATTTGCTGTTGTCAGATTTTTCCAGTCACAAATGATAAAGAGTTATAGAACTATATGAACAGACAGATTGTCTTCTCAGTCATGCAAATATTGACATTGTTTTCATTCCCCTTCAGCTTCTAGATCTGTGGATTTGTCCTTATCCTTAGCAATTAAAACATCTTTCCTGAGGCAAACAAAAGGAAAATAATACAATAATAAAATGAGTGCTTGCATCTGCCTGATGTTATCTTGACACCAGATAATGACAGATACATTAAACAATAAAAGACCTTCATTGAAATACAGAGTTGGAGGGAAGGAGGCAATTCAAAGGAGAAAAAACAATCTCTCTGCTCACTGTGGCTTGATAATAATTATAGCAAAATTAATTACTCACCCTTCACAGGAGCTGAGCAATTATACCACTTAGATCTTCCAAGTCCTGGATATTTATTTATTGCTGAATTAATTAAATACAGATGGTTTATCACTTTGTTACCTTAGTGAAGTCACATTAAAAAAAATCATACTAGCACACAAATGAAACACCTGGAAATTTTGGATGTGACTGTTATTGTGTTCACCACTAACCATCAGTATCCAAGCACTCCTCTGTTCTCCCTGGATGACACATTTCAGGCTAACACTGGGGGAAAACGTTGTCTGTCTTTCTTTTACTCTGTGCTAAAAATACTTTGAAAGCATCAGTGTGGTAAAGCAGCCTGAGATAACTCCAGTGCTGCAATGATTTCTGGCACTAACTCCCTGTCTGGAGATGAATTGTGACATTATGAGAAATACTGCAGGGACTACACGAGCATGGCAGCACCAAAAGGGATGAGACTTGATCATGCTGGATGCAGAGCACCATTGCACAAGGAGATTCTGGTATGAGTAAACCCAGGGATGAAGCTGCCAAGTTTTCCAGGTGGTATTGGCAGCTTAATCTGTCATGAGTTAGACAAGACATTGAGAAGGCATGATAGACAGCAGCAGGCACCGAAATCTCAGAGGTAAGCTGCAATCTGCTTGGCTTTCAGGGAAGGGTGACACCCACAGACGTTAAAAGGAAAACAACTAGTGCAAACATGAATGGGTTATAAGACTCATTAATATCCTCCTTTTCCCATACTGCAAAATTATCTCTGCAATTGAAATACTGCAAAGCAATATTTAAAAAGCCAAGCCAGTTTCTGCCTGACAGTTCCCCTTGGTCAGTTTTCCTTTTAATTAAGAACAGCTATACCTCCTGTGTTTCATCTCCTCCCTGCCTATTCACAAAGTATCTTTTATAAAATTAATAGGAAATTGCAGCAGTCCAACGTTACAAGAGATGCTGTGTCCACCATTCCGAGAAGGGCTCTTTAATAGATTTGTCTCAGAAGCCATTGATCAGGAGGGGATTTGTGCTGAGGCAGCATCTCTGTTTCATAAAAATGGAGCAAGCCCTTCTGGGTCTCTTAAAAGCAAGCATGCTCAGCCAAGCTTTAATTACCTCTGATAAGCTCTTTAGCAAACTGCAAGGTTTTTGAAATCTCTGTCTGAGGGACTCAGAAGATTATGGTCTTTGCTAATAACAGGTATTAGTGCACGGTAAGGGGAGAGCTGTACTTTTCTATTTTCAATTTTCAGACTATTGCCATAATTACAAAAGCTCAGGCACACTGTAATAGACATGCACAGTGCTCACAAGAAAGTAGAGAAAATGAAAAATGAAAACTGCCCTTCTGCCTTCCCTGTTAGGTAGAGAGACACATGAGGTGATAGTTGCTAGAGTTTCCAGCTCTCAGGTATTCCAGTCCATACAGACACTCACATACCTGTGTGGCTGATACCCTGATAGTGAATTTTAAAGTGCATCAGTGCCTAATTTTTTTATCAGTGTGCAAGTATTCTGCATGCAGCAAAGCTGTAAAAGCTGAATGTGAGGCCCTCAGAAACTGAGAAATTTCTGGCTTAGGGCTGCCCCATTAGCAACAGCAGTTCAGCTCTGATAACCATGGCTCATGGACAGTCTCTGGGAGTACTTCGACCCAGAAACAGGTAAAGCAGAAAGGACTGGACCTCAGACACTTCTCCTTCCATGCCTGCCCCTGTAATCCTGCCCTCCTCTGACAAGGGCATGGTGTAAGTGCAGGAATGGAGTGTCCATCCCAGGTGGTGTTCTGGTAGAATCACCACATGGAATCCATCCTCTCAAATCAAGCCTGTATTTATGTTTTCTTTATAGAATAATGGAATCACAAAATCATTTAGGTTGGAAAAGACCCTGAGGATCATCCAGTCCAACTGTTAACCCAGCACTCCATGGGTGTGGAGTGCTAAATGCTAAATGCTACAACTACACATTATTTAAAGACCCCCAGATTTTTTAACTCAACTTTCTAAAGCCTTGATTGGTCTCTGGTAACACTGTCAGAGCTTCTTTTATGTCTTCAAAATTTACCGTCACCCCTGGTCTCCAAAGGCAGTCCTTCAATGACTGATTTGTTTGCTTCTTGATTAAGGTACCACTCTTCTGTCAGATGTCATGAGCTTTTCATCCCTTTGTGGTTTTACCATCCATCTTTCTCCTGTCTATAGTCTGGATTTCTAGATTTTTCTATTGGCAGGTTTATATTCACACAGAGAGATGTATCTTATTCTGTTCTCTGAGGACTGAAAAGCCATTAGCCCATGTCTGTGTGTCTCATGCATCAATACCTGGGTGCATATAGACTTTCGTATGCCAAATTCTTCAAAGCCTATAATTTTCTATTTGCACTAAAGTACCTTTTTAATTTCTGTTTCATGTTTCATATCCAAGCTTCCTGAATTCTTTTTGTGATTAATATGGCTTAATTTTTCAACTAGTTAGGACTTTAACTTACTTATATAATTTTACCTAGAGTTTAATTTTCTTTATTCATACTAGTAAAAAAATCAGAAAGTAATGATATTTTTGAAATAATTTACATTGGGCTATCTTCTTGGAGTGTCCATCCAGGAATGGGCAAGTTTGTTCAGAAGAAACTCTTTTTTTTATCATTTAATATGTTGGCATCTCAGTTTGCTATAGACACACAACACAATTAACACCCTTCAGTGCCATTAAACCCATGAGATTTTTGCCAAAAGGCATAATTTTGCCTCCAAAAGGCATTCAAGAGTATTTGTCCCTGGGGAAGAAATCATTAAACAATGAGTCAGACTGTGTATTTGTTTATTGCTTCTATTTCTCTAGTTCTCTTCCAGCTTTATCCAGCATAGATTTCTCCAGAGGCTGCCACAAGATGTTATTGTAAATACACTTTTAGTGATGCTGACTCTGCCCGCAGGAGCAGCTAATGTGACTGGACAACAGCCATGCAGAAAAGAGCAACAATTATGAATTTATTATCCTTCTACAGTCACATCCACAGTGATTTTGCTGTGATAATACAGAATAAAAATTGGTGTTACTTCAGCTTTCTGGATCACATGTCTGACAAGCCATATATCTTTCCCTTATTAAACAAAGAAACACAGATGGGTGCTCTTGAAAAGACTATTTATCACTTTCAGAAAGTCTTGAATTCACTGAAATTTTTGCAGGGCATTTCTCACCTTTTGGCCCCTTTTGGAATCCAAAATCTATCTTTTCCACCTATTGAGGTATGTTCCAAGCCACTCAACAGCCTTGTTGCCCTCTTCTGGACACACTCAGAACCAGAGCTGGTGGTTTCAGAATAAAAGCTACCTTCAGAGTTAAAAATATGCTCCAATTTTTTTATTGGAGAAGGTTTTTTAAAGAGGCTACAGGCACCAAACTCCCATGGGAATCACACTTGATTGTCCACCACCTGACTGTGCCAAAACTGTCCCTTCCAAGCTCAGAAACCACAGAGCAGGAGGCAGCAGAGAGTGACTTCAGGCCCTGGTGCTTGCTAATATCACCCATCATCTGTTTCCTCGGCAGCCTTGAGCTGTGAGACATCTCTGGTATGAGCAGTATATCTGGGCACAGTCCTGGGCTCACCTGGCAGCCAGAGCAAAAAGAATTACATATATATATATGATGTTCATCTATATATCCATACATATATCATTTCTCTTGAAGGAGGATGTTTCTCAGCTATACATCAGTTTTAGAAAGACACTGAACTTTGAAGCCATAAAGCAAAACAAACCCCAAAGCACAGCATGATAAAAATTATTTTCTCTTTTTTTACAAGTGGATGACAAGTTGTATGAGCACACTTCATAGGGAGTGATATTCAATTGGTCAATATTCTTATATTTAAAAAGAAATGCAGAGCTCCTGAAGTGCTCTGTGGAGGGTTAACCTTGTTGACTTGCCTGCCAAGTGCTCATCCAGCCACTCTCTGATTCCCCCTCCTTAACAGGACAAGAGGAGCGAAAAAGAGGAAATAGTTTAAGGAAATCACTTACTGTTTACAGTCAAAGGCAAAACAAATTTCAATTAGGGACAGTTGACCTATTTCCAAGCAAAATAGATTTTTATGGTGAGAAATTTAGTCTATTTAAATAGTGTATTTAATCTATTAGGTTCTTCAGAAAAATATCCCTTTTTTTGGTGACTGCTCTGTTTTGGGAGAATAGAATAGAATAGAATAGAATAGAATAGAATAGAATAGAATAGAATAGATAGAATAGAATAGAATAGAATACAAATTAGTTCTGGCAGGGAAAACCTGACCAAACATGAGTAACTTTGTCATGGACTCACACTGAACACCTGGACCAAATACCTTCCCATTTAACTCCTAGTGGCTTCACTTGTGATGCCATTACTACTCTGGTCTGATAGGAGGGAAGAAAAAGGTAGAGAAAGGAGGCAAAGAAAGAAAAAATGGTCTGAAGGAAGAGACAGAGACCCCATATACAGCTCACATCAAAACTCCCTTCCTTGTTTCCAGAAGTTTTCCTAGTGAAAATACTTGTAAATAGCTTTATCTGTAAATTTAAAAAAAAAACTTCCACTCAGAAAATTAGACTGTCTGAGTCATCCCACAGCGAAAAAAACCCAAACCAAACTGAAAAAATGCACCCCGAAGCAACACAAAAACCAACCAACCAACCAAAAATCCCCACAGACCAGAACAAAAAGTCAGACCTAAACCCAAAATACAGTCTTCCACCTTAGTGATCCTCCGTAGGCCATGGCAAACACAAAACACAGCTACCCTATTGATGACTTGCATTTAGCAGGAGCAGTTTATTGTCTCCTCAGTCATGCCATAGAGTGATGTCCTGGCACAGAGGCAAAGCTTTCACCTCAGTCTCCACAACATTCCTGCTCTAGGGCATTGCAGTAGGGATTGGGGCTGTGTCTGGGTCAGCCTGCAGCAGAGATACCCAACAGCACCCCTGTGTCTGGGGGGGAGGGATGGAGTGGCCAGGGCCAGGCTTTTGCTGGAAACATCTGGTGGGAGTCCCAGGCACAAAACATCAGCTGTGTGCTGAGGAGCTGGTGTGGCCTCTCCTATGGGATCAGACTCTTCAATCCACATCAAATGGAAGCATTTCTAAGGATGTCCTAACATTGCCTCTCCAAAATCTGCTCAAGTTCAGCCTCATATTTTTTAGATAGCAAGGCATACAAGTTCCTTTCTCCAAAGAGAAAATAACGGGGTGTATGTTTATTGTGTGGTCATGCCTATGCAGGGCAGGAAGATAATGCACTAATTTGCATTGATGTTGAAAATAGATTACTGCACTTACCCACAAAAGAACTTAGAGTAGCATACAAATGGCAGCACAACTCTGAAACAAAAAGCCTGATGTCTGATGCAGCCAGTAAAACCTTCCAGAAAGCATGAAAGGACAAACTGATATTTAGAGTGTTATGGCCCCCCCCCAGTTCTGCAGTACTTTGTAGCTGAAAGGTTTCTTAAGCAAAAAAACCTCTTCATAGTGAAAGAACACAAGGAGAGTGGGATTTATTCTCCCTATTGCTGTTAGTTTGCCTTTTGGACCTCTGCAAACTTGGTCCACATAGTCTTTAGCATAATTCCTCAGTCATCTAGGAATCCTGGGTACAACAGGTAGATCAGCAGATTGGATTAGGACTACGAGTTCTCTTTCTGATTTAGCTATTCCTAGAGTAATTTCATTTTTCCTTGCTTCAGTTTCTTCATAACTAAAATGAATGTAAACACAATGTTCATCAAAAATGCAGATTGATGATGAAAGGTGACGTGAAAGCATGGTAAATTCCAGGTATTACAAGAGGAGAACTTTACAAGAGCTCAGAGTGGGTGAATGGGATCAAGGAAGTGAATTTGTAAGCAGAAATTGGAATCTCCACTGCAAAGCTGTGGAAGCACCTGACAGGTGAACTTCTTTCTCAGTATCAGGTAGGAATTCTAGATTGCTAAAATCTGACACCACATACCTCCACCAAGACAGGAAAAATCTGAAGATGGGTTAAAGAGCCCAATAATGGATATTTGCCTAAACACTGCTACCAGAACTAAGATTTGAAAAGAAGTAAGTATTTCAACAAATTTTGAGAGACTTGGGAGTTTTTAGAATCTTTGTCTTTCTGCCCCAAGAAAAAGAAATATAGTAGGAACAATATCACTGTGATGAAGGGTCTTTTTGGTAATTGTTGTGGTTGAACCCCAGTCAGCCATGCAGCCCCACGCAGCTACTTGCTACTCCCAGTGGGATGGGAGAGGAAATTAGAAGGATTAAAGTGGGAAAACTTGTTGGTTGACATAAAGACAGTTCAATAGACAAATCCACACACAATTTGAGGTGCTCTATGAATGAATAAGATGCCACTAATTCAGCTTACTCACTGGTGGGGAGGTGAGAAACAGAAAAGATCTTGTCTCTGTGCAAGTTCTGCGTCTCTGTATTACAAACTCTGTGTACAGCATAAAGGCAAAACCAGACCCCATATCACCCACTTTAAAGAAAATTAGTTTTGTTCCAGTCAAACCCAGTACAAAGGTGTTTGTGCCAGCAAAGTGTACTTCATTTTAGATCAGGAAGCAACGATTGCTCAATGATATTTGGAATATCCCTAGAAATAATAAAAGAAATGTTTAATAACTCTTTGACTCATTTAAGCAACTCTGTTATGAGCTTGATTACACAGGAATCAGTAAAACTCAGCTTGGAAAATGCCTTAAATTAGCCATTTTCTTTGAATATCTTTCACTGTATTTAGTGAAATGGTCTAATTAGAATGGACTCCTTCAACACAAAATGTTTTCTTCATTAAAACCATTAAAATCCATTCACACATCTGCATATCTCATAGCATATGCTTCTCATTCCAGTTGTGCAGGTTAATAGTTTGGGGTATTTCCTGGCCTAAATAGGCTTACTTTTTTATATAGGTCTAGTTCTGAACTTTGTTTAAAAAAATGTATTTTGTATGCCTCAAGTTGCAATGGACACTTTAACAATTGGAAAGTGACTCTTCCGAGGAGAGACTTGTCTTTGAAGGGCTGAGCAGCTTGCTGGAAACTATTGGATTTTCATGGTAACACCTGAGGAATGCACTGCATACTCAATCCCAGGCATATTGGCCAGAGATTTCATCCTCTTGGATTGTTTGCCTTCCCAAATCCAGCTTGATGTCCATTGATATCAAAGGCATCCTCATTTCACTGACATAGTTACACCACTGTGGTAGCAAAAATCACTGTCACTGGAGGATGTACACACAACATAGGCTTGGATTCTGTGTTCCATGCAGAGCTGTTTGGTATTTTTTTTTCCTCAGACTGTTTTCTCCAGCAGAATCTCTCTGGCAGAAGTGTTTACCAAGGTCCAAAGAAGCAAACAATGAAATAAACCCCAGGTTCTGCTTTGCTGTTGTTGCTGTAGGTGGCCAGTATAAATTTGGTAGCATCATAGAGAGTAGCAGAGCTCTAGAAGGAAGAGCTGTTCTTTTTTTCTACTTCATGACCATATTATTGACATAGCATCACATTTCAGTGTTTAGCAATGGGAATATCAGCAACAGGTACATGGCTTTTTGTCAGAGAAATGAGAGTCTGGTCATTGTGGACAACAACTTGGTCATCACTTTGCTTTATTTGCTTCCTGCTTCTATATTTTTAAAAGTTGAGCAGTCACTGCCAGCTGACTGATCCTGGAACTGATTGAAGTCATGCAAGCTGGCATCAAATTCTACCATGAACAGAGCTGCAAGCTGCATGATGCTTATGCTGTTAACTCTACTGGTGACTGTAGGTCAAAAGCCCCAGATGCTCAGTGTCATAGGAATCTCATCCCCATCAGCTGAGGGCCTTGAAAACTATTTTCTCAGGTCACTGGTACCTCTATCAAAAACCGGCAGTGTAATCACATAGTTGTGAAAGGTGTATGGAAATAAATTTTTTTCTTGCGAAAATGAATAACTAAAAAATCTTTGGAAAAAAGATTGAAAAAAAAAAAACCAGCTTTTTTCTTTTTTATTTCTTTTTTCTTTTTTTTTTTTTTTTCTTTTTTTGGTCAAAATTTGGGATAGAACAATTTTCTATTTCAAGAGGTCTGGACATAACATCTGGGTGGTCCTGGCTCAGTTTCCCTTCATCTGCTTTACTCCTCATTTCCTCATTTCTCCATTTGGTTTCCTGCTTTATTGACTTTCCTTCCTGCTTGGTCTAATGATGGAATATTATTTATCTAAACAGACTCATGTATTTATCTGTGTCTCAATTGGAGTATGTTGCAAAAGAAGAGGGCTGGAAATCGCCTGTCCCCTCTACCACCAGCCTTTTATGTCAAGTTGTAAGCTCTTCTAACTCCTGATGTGTCTGTCTCCCCGCTTCCCAGTGCAATTCACTCTCTTACTCAAAGTTTTCCTACTTACAAAATCATTTCCTATAAAAACAGTTGAAATTTTATATCACTTAGACACAAGTGTGAGTGGCAGGGAAGGTCATTTGGCCCGAAGCACAGAGCTAAGTGTGTACAGCCCCTTCCTTTTTGGGGAGGCTGTGAGATAGGAGTGTGTGCAGTATCTCCCATGAACTGGGGTGCACTCACCTGACAGAGTGCCTGGGTCTTAGGGAGCCTCACACTAGCCAGAGAGAACTCCCCCACATTTAGTAGTCGTGCCAAATTCTCTTAGAGTCTTAACCTGCTCTTCTTCTCTGCCTTCCCTGAAGAGCAGTAGGCATTTGAAATGATCAAGGAATGCAGAAACACCCCCAAAATGCAAGCTCCTCAAGGATATGCCAGGGCTTGATTAACTATTTTTATTTTTGTTGTCAAAACAATAATTTCAAACATCTGTGGAATGCTTTTTGCATTGCTTAGCAGTAATTCGTTTGGATACTCACTGTTACACTGAAGAAATTAAGGTGCTGAAATACCAAAGTTACTGAGGCTTCTTAATCATTTGGTCTAACATCCCAGAAAATGGGTCACATCTGAAAAACAAGTCCATGAACACCCTTCCTTGTACCCAGCCACGACAGTACCTCCTAAACTGCAGCTGTGTCAGTAATGTCGAAGGATAGAAAATCAGTGTACGGAAACTGAAGCTGAGTAATTTTATATATACTTATTACTCTTGAGATACTCAAGATTCTCATACTGTAACCTGGAGAAATTGCCACTCTCAGGAGATGCAAAATGTTCTTTTGTATTTGCTTATGTGCCCATTTGAGGAAGAAGCAAAGAATACTCTGCAATACTTTTTTTGAGTCAATTTATAGTACTTGTTTTGAAAAGAGATGGATGTCTGCACACTGAGCAGTGATTGCTTGCATACCCTTTATACTTCAATGGAATCAATGAACACTGGACTTCCCAAGGACTCAAATGACATGGGAAGTCCTTTAGTGCATGCAAGCACTTAAAATGACCTGAACTTTAATCACAGAGTCCTTCACAATACCACACCTCTCTTTTCAGCATTTAAGTTTGATATGTCAAGATAGAGGTTTTTCAGTGCTAAGCTTTCCAGACTTCTCTTGGTTTGCTTCCTTTCGTTGGAGGCAGGAACACAAAATCCTTGAGCTCCCTTGAAAAGTCGGGAGCTGTCAGATTTTCAGCATCCTCCTGGAGTTATGACAGCACTGAAGCAGCAATTGACAAATCCCTTGACATGCAAGGTCCAGTGATTTCCATCACAGACATGTAGCACTCAGGCACAGCTCCAATCAGTTTGTTCTTGGTTGACTGGGTTTCATTTGTTTCTGGAGGACCTTGCTGATTTTTAGGCTTTTGTTTTTAAAGTATGTTTCAGTGCATTTTGGGAAGTATTATGTTGATTAGAAAGAACAGGCTAAAGTACCAAGACGCACCCATTGCAGCTTGAAAAGTTAGCAAGCAAAAACTCAGTGTTTCAGTGGACTTGTTCACATGGTTTGTTATACTCCTCTCTCTTCTTTACAGATGGGGTGAAAGTGGAGTAAGAGAAGTAGAAAAGGCTGAAAGCAGATAAAAAATGGCACTCTAGTGATGTTCAGGAAATTTCCTAAGCTTGCTTGACCTGCTCTGCAAACATTGCATGGAGGATTGGGCTACAGAGAAGAGGGGGAATTTTCTGTGGAGCGTGATAAAATGCTGCAAAAAGTTGAGCAGGCAAAGGATGTAACATGTTGATGTGGCCACAAGTCTCTGGTTCCTTGGTGATAAGAGTTATTCATGGTTTAGACAGGAGAGAGGTTGGACAAACTGGCAGGGCTGAGCAGAGGTCACCGTGATGGCATCACATTTGCTTTGATGAGAGACCAACTCTTTTTTGAAGGAACCTGTGTTTAGTTACTATCTTTTTATTTTAATTTTTTTTTTAAATTATGTTTTTGTGTTTTTTTCTTTTGCTTTTGTTTTGGGATTTCTGTTTGGAGTTTTCATACCTCATTTTATTTGAAAGGTCATGAAGAGCATGTCCTCCCAAAAAATGGAGCTCTCCTACCTAGATATGGAAAATCCCTGGATGGAGCAGAAGACAGTGTGGGCTGATGGCGCTGCAGTTTCTGCACCTGTGCAACCTGGAGCAAACACCAGCAAAACCCCACCCACACAATCACCATTGTACCTTCCCTCTGAGCTACTGCTGAGAGGATTGAGCCTGGAACATCACATTTCCCAACCAAAGCCCTCCTGGTACTGTGACTGTGGGGTGTCAGGAGAACATGAGGGCACATGGTACAAGCAAAGAGGTGACATTTGAGCACAGAGCTCTGGTTCCACATCTGCTTCTTCCCAGCTTCACCATCCCTGTCTCTTCTCCTCTGCTGATACTCCCACATGTCTCCTCTCACTCCACCTTTGTCCTGCAGTAAAGATGTACTAAATATTGGGAGCATCCTGCCACCCCTGCTCAAAGAAAGCATTTTGGTAGAAAATGTGGCCATGTGGAACTTCACAAACCAGCCATCATCTGGGGGAAGTGGACAGGAAAGTGCTGACCTCTTCTCCCTGGGATTCATGACTCAGAGCTGTGTCAGGGGAGATTCAGATGTGACATGAGGAAGCATTTCTTTACCTGAAGATGTAAAGAGGGGGGGAAAACATTGGAACAGGCTTCTTGGAGAGGTGTTCAATGCCCCAGGCCTGTCAGTGTTCCAGAGGCATTTGGACAGTGTTTTTCATGTGGCTTTAACTTTGGGTCATCCTGAAGGGATAAGGGAGTGGGAGTAGATGATGGTTGTAGGTCCCTTTCTAATGAAATATTCTATTCTAGTTTAGTTTAGTCTAGTCTAGTCTCTAGTCTCTAACCTCCAATCGCTTTTCTCTATTCTAATTCAGAAAAGGAAAATTTGCATGGAGGTGCCCAGATAATTTCTTTCCCCAGGCCTCAGCCCGTAACAGTCAAATTCAAGTGTTAGTCTTTCACCTGGCTGTAACTTTTCCTGCTGGAGAAAGCCAGGTTGGGTATGAAGAGCGTATGTGACAAACAAGCATGGCTTGGCTGCTGTGATGCAGAAATCACCCAGAAAATGACAAATTTGTTCTCACATCATCCCCCTGTGCCTTTGCTTCTTCCTTTTACACTGCAGGCTCTGGGAACACAAGTGTTCCCTCACACAGCAGGGGTCTGGCAGAGCCTTTGAGGTGTTGTTAGAAGAGATGGCCAAAGGGAGCCTTGAACAGTACAGCTTGCCAGTACAAGCAGCAACAAACTGACTTCATTGTGTGACCATGAGATTTCCCTGACAGGGTCTCTATTGACTTTTAATGTGGGTTGATGGTGTCAACCAAACTCAAGGGACTGTGGTGGCTGTGGTGGCTGATTATTCTGTAAAGTGTTGCAAAGCCTTTGCAAATAAAAAATTAAATAATTCATAACAGAAAAAATCCCTTCCCGTCTTGCCTAAGGTAAGTAATTTGAATGGAAGTGAGAAAAATATCATTTTGCCCATTATCAGCTCCACATAAGGTGGATAATGGGTTTGTTCTGGGCATATGCTGGGGCTTTTAATAAAAATTCTCCCAAATAACTGTCTCAGGCTGCTATTCAACTGCAAGACATACTCAACATCATCCTCCTTATTATTATTACTATTATTACACCACCAGCATTACCATCACAATTATGCATCAAAATATCCAATAGCTGAATTGTAGACAATCCCAAAGGACATGACAGAAAGAAAAATCCAATTTCCAATTATCCTGTTGAGCTAAAATGCTCTCATTACTATCAGACCTGTTCTACAAACTCTGAGAGACTGAACCCTTGTGAGAGATACTGTCAGAAAAACTCTGGCACAGCTCTTGAGGGCTTTCAAATGGAAAAGGGGAGGATGGCAGGTCCCAAAGAGACCAAAGCCATATCTTACACCAGAACAGCCCAAGGACCCAGAAAACAGCCCAATGACTTTGCCAACTGCAGGGTGATGCTGAGGGGTGCTGTGGCCTTATTGCCACCCTCCTTTTCCAAGATGTAGAGTCCTCTGCCAGTGACACTGCTGTGCTTTAGCCAGAGAGCAGCAATGGATCATTCTGGGAACAGCACATTCCTGAAGATCACTGCTTTTACTGTGGGTTTGGTGATCAATACAGCCCACCAAACAGGAGGTTCTACTGTGTGCATGGGTTGTATCTCCAGCCACAAGTTCCTGTCTGGGCCAGGAGGGAGTGAGGGAGGCACTGCAGTGCCATCTCTGTGCCCTGCCCAGGCACACACACTGTACCAAAGGCCTTTTCTAGGTGGCTGCCACAGGAAGGACACCCCAGCCTCCCACCAGCTGTCCCTGACTGTGTCCAGCTGCCTACCTGAGAAGTCTCCACCCAGGGGTATGTTCCTTTTGGTGTAAAATGTATGCAAAAACAGCGTAGTTTTCCACTGAGGCCCCTATGGAATTGATGCAGAATTCGTCTGGGGGGATCCCCAGGGGTCCCCTAGGCTGTGCATTCACTGGTAGCAGCAGCAGGCAAGGAGACTTTTCACAGGGTGCTGATTAGATGAGGGTTTATTGGGGGTCCCACCCCCAGGAGCAGCGTGGTTTCTGAGGGAGAAGGGGGAAAGGGGAGGGAGGGGGAGAGAGGGAGAGCCTAGGGGGAAAAGGGCCAAGAGAGAGCAAAGGGCCAAGAGACTCTCTGGTCTCCCCCCACAGCTTAGCAGGGAGATTCAAAGTGAGCCTGGAATAAGCCTTGGGCCAACGGGATTGCAGATCCATGATGCTGCAGGGGAGGATCACAGGCTTGGAATAATCCCTACAATTTCGAGGGGTGAGACAGAGCATGCCATGGCGTTGCATTAAAATGTAACGCCACATGGAATCACTACTGACATCCTGCACAACCCGGGATTCAGTGGGAGTCCAAACCTTCTCTTGCTGCACTTCTTTCCCCAGGCAGAGAGCAGAGGCAGGCAGTGAGCTGCAGGTGCCTCCCTGGCACCCCCGGGGCAGAGCCAGGCTGTGTCCCCCCTCTCCACCCCACTGGCATTGGCACACACACCGGTGCATCCAGCACCAAGGGGCTGGAGCCTGGCTGGGCTTGGGCAAAACCAGCTGTGCCCAGGGACAGGGATGGGACAAAGGCAGCTGAGCTCACAGGTTCTCACTGCAGCTTGGTGACCCCCAGTTCCTCCTGGAGGAGGACAAGCCACCTCTCACTCCTTCTCCAGACCCTCAAGGCCCCTCTGTCTGGCTGCTGCACGAGCCTCCCCTGCCAGGGGCATGCCCTCTGCCCACCGTCTGAGGGGATACTCTGAGGCCAAAAGCCTTTTGCTTTTTACTTCTTTCTCATCTAGTTGTAGTTTTGTAGGTAATTCTCACAGTTAGCTAACTGCAGTACTTTTCCTGCCCTGTTAGACAAACACATTTCTGGAATCCTCTTTGAAACTTGTTTCTTCAGTGAACCAAGGACTTTTCACTTTCCCATGTATTTTGACACAGCCACTGGGGAGGTTAGAACCAAGGTGAAGGCTTCAGTAGGGCTCCAAACCAGGAAGGGGAATGACTTCATTAGCTGTGCTTCTAACTGGGGGTTCTTGTCCGTGATGCTCATTTGCAGAACTCCTGCAGGTGCTGAAAAGCTCCTACATGAGTGCATTTGGCCACAAGCACGCCTGGAGGAGGCCATGGAACAGTGAGTGCTTTCGATCATCTCGGGCTTGTTTGGCTCTTGATTTTAGGGGCTAGAAGGCAACAACCCGCGCCCGGTGACACTCAATGCCAACAGCACCTGCAGGGGACAGCACAGCGTGGGCAGACCCAGGCCTTGCTGCCAGGCAACCTCCGCCCAAGGTTTTCCTCCCGAGCCTGGGGAAAGCCGCAGCGCCTTTGGCCGTGATCCGCACACGGCAGCTCCTCTGCCTGCCCCCTAGCCCAAGTCCAGGCTCCAAAAGGGTCCCAGTGTGCACTCGGGTGTCCCATCTCTTCAGAGTGTGACAGGACATCTCCATCACATGGGCATGTGCTCTGCCTTGGATTTCTAGCCAGCCTTCCCAGCAGCACACAGGCTGCGCTCCCGGCCCTCGCCCTGGGGCCGGAGGTGGCCTTGGGCTCTGGGGTGGCTCTTGATGGGCAGGTGATTTGCCCATACTCAAACCCAAAAAGCAGGACACCAGCAAGCCTAAAAGTATGGACAGGTTTGGGTTGGGGTGTCCTGAAAGAAGGGAGATGCCATGCCCTCTTGGACTGCGGCTTTTTTTCCTTTGCCCACTTTCCCAATGGCAATTGGAGCTTTCCTTAGCAGGCCCTTGCAGCCCTTTCTCCCCTAATGTGTGGCTCCACCGCCTGCCCAAACCCTTCTATGGTTTCTTAGCCTGATTTTATGAACCAGGGGATCAGCTGGGCAGGCCTGTCTGTTTTCCCCCAGCCCCCATCAGCCTTCTTTGCCAAACCCCTCCCAGATCCTAAGACAGGTATCTGCTAATTGTTCCCAAGGACATCAACCAACACCAATTTCAAAGTTTCACTGACTGCACCTTGGTCAGCCAGCAGTGCTGCCCAGAGAGAAGTGCAACAAAGGCAACTTGAGTTGAAAAAGGAAATGTGTTACAGCTTGTTACCCACAAATACTTATATACAGCTTACATACCAATAACAGGTTCTGTTACCAGCTTGCTGTACGTAGTTATGTCTCTGCTGACTCCATGGCAAGGGACAGATCACTATGAGTTCACACCATCTCATCACTGACAGGTTACACAGTGGTGCCTGTACAGATCCATGTGTGACAAACATGCCTGGTCCTCTCTAAATACCCACAGAGCTGGGAGAAAACTGTACAGTGCAAGGCAGATTTTCATAGCAATTGAGAGATGGATAAAGATGACAATCTGTGTTGGGTAAATACACTGACTTCTGTATAAAAATGGCTCAACTCAAACCCATACAGAGCTCTACAATCAATGACCAAAGTACCCAGCTTCACCTCCAGGTCCCTCTAACTAAAGGCACAGAACTGCTCTACTGCTCTGTACATGCTGAGCTAGAACTGGAGACAGACAGAAACATAACTAAATACAATGCTAACCTGGTACCAAAAGGGTAGGGCAAGAGGGAACAGGGGGAACAGGGGGAATAGGGGGAACAGGGGGAACAGGGGGAACAGGGGGAACAGGGGGAAGAGAGGAACAGAGGGAACGGGGGAACAGAGGAAACACGCCTGGCCCATCTCCCCCAGCTCCCCCTTGGTTCCCCTCCCTGTACAGAGAGGCCCTTCTGGAAACATCGAGCAGATGGAGATCTCTAGGAAGCAAAGGGGGCACTGAGTCACTTGGGGCGTGCCATCAGCCCTACCATAGCCTCAGCACACCCACAGCCTCCCCAGTCCCTTCAAAGCCTCCTAGCCCACCAGCCCCCACAGTGCTGCCATCCCCCTGAGCCCCCCCAGTGCCCTGAGCCCCTTTTAAGGCTCCATTTAAAGGCCAGCTGCACTATACCTGTATATGTACCTAGATGAGTAGGAGTCAGAAACATTATTGTTCAGTCATATTAACCTGGTTCTGTGCACTCTCAGTAACCAGAGCATCTTCTTCCAAAGGTGGTGCAGCTCTGCCTTTTCTGCACCTTCCACCTGTTTCATTTGTATGAGTTTCTGATGTGTTTCAGCCGCCTGTCAACAGGGTCAAATTACCCACCCTGTCACCTTTAAAGAACTGGAGGGTCCATACAAGTTTTCCAGCTTCTGTCAACATTACAATATTAGGCTGGACAACGGATTAATGTTGAAAGTAACAAGCCATATTTGCCGGCCTCCAGCTGAGCAATAACAAGTCCCAGGCCATTGTGTAGGACTTTCCAAGGCACAGTAGTTAAGTGATGTGACCTCAAGAGTACAATCTTTGACTCTGGATCTTGCATGAACTCATCAATAAGAGCAGGCCCAGACAGAAGAGTAGACCCAGACAGCCCTTGGATAAACATCAAAAAAAGAAAGCAAGCCTCATTGGATCTGTAGTGCTAGGAATACAAAGACAAGAGCAGCAGCAGCAGCCCATGTTGAAATTTCAGTGTGGAAAAAAACAGTAGAGCCGAAAAAGAGGAAACAGGGCGATCCTTAACTGCATTTAACAGCTCCATCTCGTGGTAAACTGATTATTTCTGCAAGGCCATGCTGAGAGGCACTTGGGAGTGCTGGGTCAAAGGTAGGGATACCCTGGGGCAACTTTGCCTGTCCTGATCACCTGCACAGAAAGCAGCACACAAAGCACAGGCAATCGAGTTCAGGCTGTGTAGGAATCCCACCTTCCCCTCTTGTGAAGGGGAATTAGGTAGTTCTGATCAAAAGGAATTTTCTTCTTAGGAGAGAGACAGTAAAGTACTCAAACTGCCTCTAAATAGTTATTTTCTTGATAATTCCACAAACTTCCTACATACATCATTTCTGCTGATCACCACTAGAAAAGAGGAAGAAAATCCCATGCAAACATGCTAAGTTTTCCAGAAAACACAAAAGTGGCTTTCAAATTCTAAAATTAGTAATACTACTAAAATTAGTAATTCAAATTCCAAAATTAGTAATACTACTGATTACCCTAAAAATTTTGCTCCTTGCTGCTGTTACTGACTAAGAAGAAAACAATTACTTTAAGGGATTTTACTTTTTTTTCTGAAAAAATTTAAAATTAAGGAAACAAACTGAACACTCCATTTAGTTACAGTGACAACTGACAGGCAGATTTATCTAGAACTGTACCTCTAGGAATAGGATGACATGTATTTTATGATCTTAAAGCAGGGAAAAGCAGGCTTACTTGTTAATGCAGGGAATGAACTAGCAGAGCTAAATGTTTAAAAGCACTGAGTTTAGTCAGAGGACAGAGGATAACACAGAATTCTCTTAACTACTAATCTCAAGTACAATTGTTGCCCTATCAAAATAGTCAGAATAAAGACACTTTATACAGTTACGGCATCCTGACACACCAATGTGACAAGGCCTTTTTAGAAATAATGTCTAATCTGTGTTTCAGCAATGGCATCCACTGAATTAGAAATCCTAAGAGTGGATATTGGTATTCAATATCCTTTGCTTTACATAGTGTTCCAAGAGCTTTTGATCTGCTAAACCCCCTTTGACATCTGCTTGGTTGTATGTTTAGACTTCTCATAGAAATTTTCATCGCCTTATTAAAAAAAAAAAAAAAAAAAGAAAAGAAAAAAGCATTTAGCAAATTCTGTCTACACAACTTACTCCATTACCTTCTATGAAGTCAAGTGTTAATGCAGTAATCGCTGAGCAGAATCTACCTTGATACTTCTGCACAGCCTTCTGAGTCCTCTTACTTTAAATGAAAAGCTTTCCTAGCTTCCTTAGCTAATTACCAACAACTATGTGAAACCTGTATATATTACATAATCCTGCCTGCACAACTGACAATATACAAAGCACATTAAGTCATGCCATGAAGGATCTACATCCAAGCATGATACTGTTTTGTATAGTAATAAAAATGCAGAATCTGAATGCAAAACTGAGAAATTTCAGTATCAGGCACCTTTAAATCAGGCACCAACATTCACACTTTGAGAAGGTATTTGTATTGAAAATACTAAGAACTTTAGAAAAATAGAGATTTTTGTTGCTGTCAGAGACTGACTTAATATACAAACTTATGTGTCACAAATCTCTAAAAGACCCCCCAAGTACATTGTAAGTATATACTGCTACAGGCTGTCATGCACTATGTTTCTAAATACATTTACCATTTTTAATGCATTTAAATAATTACCAGCAAAAATCAGTAACAATCCACTTCATGCTGAAAGCTGGAAAAATAAGATAAAACAAGAAAAACAAGATGAATTGGATAAACTAGTTAAACCAGAGAAGCATTGTCAAGTGTTTCTTCAGCTACAGGCAGAGAAATTTCCAAACATGGATGAATTTCCTTATTTGTTTCAATTAATGTTTTCCCTTCTAAGCTTCACTGTTATTTGTCCTGAACAATAAATACAAACTTAAATAAACTGAAATTGAAGTTCATTGTGAAATACACTATGAAATTAAAGTTCATTGGACACAAAAAAGTAAATACCTCAGCTTCTCTAAAGCTACCACAGAACTAAGGGCCTCAAGAAAACATGATCCAAGCCTGAACTCTGCTTTGTTCCTGTATTCAACTCCATTTTTACTCTTTTCAGGGAGAGAAAAAGTGGATCTTGACCATAACTGGTCTGGTTCAAGATCAATAGCCTTCTTATATTCTGCTTTGGCCGGATCAGGTTGCTTTAAACCAGCAGCTGTCAGGCCAGTGAATAGCTAAGAATTGTAGATATTTTTGTCTTGCTTCAAGACTGCCTAAAATGGCACAATTTCAAGTGAAAAAGTGAGTGAAATGCATCTTACAGATCTATGGCCTGAGTTTTGTCATTACAGCTTATGAACTATTCAAGCAGGTAATAGTAGAAGTCAAATTAATTTTTTGGAAGAAAATGGTAAATTAGCTATTCCTGCCAGAAAAGGTTACATATCTGAACTGTTCTGTCAGTAACCATACCTGGAGATCAAAGTTCCTCTGTGGGGTCTACATTAGAAGAGGATTTTTAACACTAGCACTCTACACTTCATATTCTTATCACCACATATAAGCAAATGCAAAAGGAAAGGGAAAAAAACTTCACCTGTGCTCTACTAACATGAATGATCAAGGAAGTTATTAATGTGAAACCTGAAAATCAATTTCTACCATTATGTCAATAAGTACTCCATACTCCACATTACTTTACAGCTGCATGGGTAGGAACAGCAAACAAAATATGCAAAAAATATTACTTTCCAAGTAATAAAATCATTAACTTGCAGTGCCTTGAGGCTTCCTTATGTTCTTTATTTCATATGGCATCTCCAGCTATCTCTTTAACATTGTTACCATCTCCTTATTTGACATTATGGATACCAAGTAAAAATTACATATAATCAGTTCTTATAAAAAGATATACTGAACTCAAAATATTGTTTATATCTACTATAATTGCATAGAGATTATTTTAAACACAGTGCAAAATTCCAAATTACAGTCACACCAAGAATTGCCGGATAAAAATGATATGGCTTAGAAAATGCTGAAGTTTAGTTCCAATAAAGGATTCAATCAATATTCCAAGCAGCTAAATGATCCAAAATAATCACTCCTGTATTAAAGCTTTGTTAAGATTTTAGATAAATTCAAATAGGCAGAGATGTGTTATAGGACAGGCACATCAGTTAGTATGACACCCTGCATGTAGCCTCTTTTTAAAGAGGAATTGCTAAGCAGTGAACTGTTTTCAAGGGGCATTTTGCACTGGACATGTGCTGGAGTGATTCCTGGGACCCAGGACTTCTCTTGCCAGCTTTTTCCATGGCCAGCCTGTCGCTGGCACAATGTGGCTCACGGTGCTCCTCTGCCATCACATAGACTTAAAGGACTTCCAAATACAGCCAGGGAACCAAAAAGTGAAAGCATTTAAGGACATACCAAAGAGGCATTCGTGCTTTTGAACTCTTGTCAGGATAACCATGCACTGTTTTGGCATATGTCAAAGTTTTTTGCCTCAAATGAGCCTTAGAAACACCATGGTCAAATCTGTCTGAGAAACCACGGTGGTGGTGTCAGCACAGAAAGAGAAAGGAAAAAGCGACCAGCTGAAGAAAAAAACCCATCTTTCAGTAGCTGAAATGCAAAAGATAAAAAGTAACAGAAGGGTCCAGTGCTAATTCTGTAAGATAAATTAATAGATAATTAGTAATGAAAGGAGAAATTAAGAAAGAAAATTTCAAAAATTCCCTTGGAGCCCAAAAAGTACTGGGAAAAGTCTCTCCAATTTACATCGATCGGCAGCTCCCGAAGAGACATTTGTGCCCAGAAAGGCACAGATGCCTCGGCCATCATAAGCGCACTCCGCTGCGGCCCCGTCCAGCCTGAGCAGCGCTGTCACCCACGGCGACGAGGGACACTGCAGCAGCGCCTTCCCGGGCACTGCGGGAGATGCAGGTCCCGCTGCCCCGGGACACGCTGGGAGCTGTAGTCCGGGGACACGCTGCTCTTGGCGGGCCGCCTGTGGCTCCTGAGAAGCGCCCGGGGAGCGGCCACATCCCGGCGGGGAACGGGCGCATCCCGGCTGGGAATCGCGGCGGAGACTGCCAAGGAAGGCTGTGGCAGCGAGGATGCGGCAGCGAGGGCTTCCCGGCTTGTTTTTTGTACCCTCGGGTTCAAAACGATATCGGCTCTGTTCCCGGGAATGCGCTCGAGGCTTGGATCGGGCGCATGGCAGGGGTCAGGCTCCGCTCACAGGTGGTGAGTACCAGGCGTGGTACCCGCCCTGGGGCACGGCAGCCGCTCCTGGAATAGAGCCGCTGTGAGGGATGAACCCTCCTCCGTGGGCTTGGAAAGCAGAAGGAAAAGCAAGGTCGATAAAGGCTGTTGTTCTTGGCATGCCGTGTCCTAGGAACGTTAGGGATGGGGTCGATTGTTTCTGCAATCACAGGTGAAAAATTTGACTGATTTAAGATGCTAGACCTCACATTTTGTTTGATTCAGTCTTTTATTAATTATAAAAAATACTACAATTCCAGATAAGCCCAGCTAATAGGATACAGGAACCAGTACCTATGGTTTTATGAATTTCTGGTAACTTTATTATGGTGAATTTATTATTCATAAATTTGTATCAATAAATCAAATATCAATCAAGACAGATAGAGAATATTTTTTTCATTCCCAAATGCATAGTATTTCCACTTGTGAACAGCTAAAACCAGAAAATCTTTTACCATTTCCCACCACTCTTGTCTATGTTCACCCAACATTCTGGACCTGCTTTACTCAGGAAAGGGGAAGCCTTGGTGTCACTGCCTCACCCGAGCCCGCCTTATTGAAGAATCCAAAATAAGCTCCATGCTATTATGTCAAAGGCAGATTAACCATTTTGATTACACTAGTGGAGAGCTGGAAGTTTTAGGTGCTATTGAAACTACCATTTTTTTTCTGGAGAAAATAAAATGCTTCAACTCCTGCAGTTGAACTCCTCCTGTTCAAAGATCTGGGCTTTCTTTTGAAAGTGTGCCTGCCCAGTGGTGGGTGGTGCTCCCTCTGGAAGACTCTCACCTGTTAAGAGAAGTGTGACACAGGTTTCCTTCTCAGTGAAGAAGACTGGGCTGTGTCTGGGCTGCGTCTGGTCTCCAGAGCAGTGACGTGTGGCTTGAACAGCCCCCTTACTGCTGCTGTGTTACATTAGGAACACCCTCTGTGCTTCTCACTGTGCTTGATGGTGGGATGTGCTAGTTGGCAATTCAGCTCCTAAATTGCTTCTTGAGGTTAACCAAATGATGACAGTCTCTGTTTGCAATGCAGCTTGAGATCCTGGATGACATGTGCTTGCTGAAGTTTCTCAGAATTAGGATACTGCTTCAGGTCCCTCAAAACCTACAAGTCCTACACAGTCCTTGTAGAATAGGTCTCCAGAAAAAGCTGCAGATTTTTCATATTGTCAGCCTGTTCAAGCAGCTTCTTTCACTGAATAGACATATTGCCTGGGCAGTAACCAAAGAGGCCTACAGCTGTTCAAACAAACCATACCTGTGTTGGAGAAATTTGTAAATATGTGGTTGACAGGATGACACATCAGTTGTGTACTTTCTCAAAATAAGTTTCTGGTCCACGTCCCTTTTTCAAGTTCCACCTTCAGATTGCAGCTTTATTTCCAGTTTGTCCTACAGAGTGCCTGTTCCAGTTGCCAGTTATAGCAGTGTGCCAGATGAGGCAATTAGTCTTTAGACAAACTCAGCTACAAGCTGATTCCAGCTGCTGGGATGTCATGGTTAGCTCTACTGCTGCTAAATAAAATTATTTCTTCTACAATGTTGTGTTACCCAAGAACATTTGCTGCCAAAAAAAAAAAAAATTGAGGGAATTTTTTCTTCTGAATGCATTCTCTGGTATGAACTCTAAGGGTAAAGAAAATTACATTAACTATGAACTGATGAGTGATGGAAGGGTGGGTAGTGAGGTAATGAAGAGCTTGTGCTGTAAGGTTAAAATATTTGGAACAGTGCCATTCTAACTGTAATATTAAAACATTTCAGTAGTTTACAAGAACTGTTTCCTGCAGTTGTGGAGCACAATTTTAGTGCTTAACTGTTTTGGGGTTCTCTATGAGACCTTACAAAGTCTAATTCTGTGTAGTGTCCTTTGTAAGTTGTCACTTGGATGGTTAGTGCCTATCCCTGGGGAATTGTGTGTAATAGAAGCAAAAGCAACACAGACTGTAAATTGCTTAGGTTTGGTCTCCTTACTTTGCTGGGGGTGGGGGCCCTTTTACTCTCAGAGATTATTACAGAAATTTCAAAAAGTAAAAACTGAAGTGTTAATTTGGAAACATATCTCCTAAGCTACAAAAAGAGCAGAGTATGAAACTGACAGTAAGGATTATCTGATCTATATTCTGGAAAAGATGAAGACAGAAAGAAACTTATGCACCTGATGCTATATCTAATGTCTAATGTTTAATATAGGAGAATGTTATGCTAAATATAGCTTTTGTTTGAAATGGTTGTTTTAAAAACAGATACAGACTAAAAAAATAAAATTAAAAAAAATCACATTATCTTAATAAACATTGTAGATTTCACTGGGAGAATCATCTTCCTTCAAGAGCCGTGCCAGAGTTTATCTGACAGTATCTCTCACAAGGGTTCAGTCTCTCATATATTGTAGAACAGGTCTGATAGTAATGAGAGCATTTTAGCTCAACAGGATAATTGGAAATTGGATTTTTCTTTCTGTCATGTCCTTTGGGATTGTCTACAATTGAGCTATTGGATGTTTTGATGCATAATTGTGATGGTAATGCTGGTGGTGTAATAATAACAATAATGAGGAGGATGATGATAAGTATGTCTTGCAGTTGAATAGCAGCCTGAGACAGTTATTTGGGAGAATTTTTATTAAAAGCCCCAGCATATGCCCAGAACAATCCCATTATCCACCTTGTGTGGAGCTGATAATGGGCAAAATGATATTTTTCTCAATTCTATTCAAATTACTTACCTTAGGCAAGACGGGAAGGGATTTTTTTCTGTTCTGAATTATTTAATTTTTTATTTGCAAAGGCTTTGCAGCACTTTACAGAATAATCAGCCACCACAGTCCCTTGAGTTTGGGAGGAAAGCGACTAGAGAACCTCAATGCAGGAAGTATGTTGGTGAATTAGAGTAGAGAAAAGAAAGGAAAAGAAAGTACAGAAGAGGGAGAGGAAGAGGAAGGGGACAGGGGAAGAAGAAGGGGAAAAGGAAAAGGAAAAGGAAAAAAGTTCAGGAAAGGAAAGGAAAGCTTAGGAAAGGAAAATTTAGGAAAGTTTTAGGAAAGGAAAATTTAGGAAAGTTTAGGAAAGGAAAGTTGGGAGAAGGGGAAGGGAAGGGGAAGGGGAGGGGAAGGGAAAGGGAAAGGGAAAGGGAAAGGGAAAGGGCAAAGGGAACGGGAGGGAAAGGGAAAGGGAAAGGGAAAGGGAAGGGAAAGGGAAAGGGAAAGGGAAAGGGAAAGGGAAAGGGAAAGGGAAAGGGAAAGGGAAAGGGAAAGGGAAAGGGAAAGGGAAAGGGAAAGGGAAAGGGAAAGGGAAAGGGAAAGGGAAAGGGAAAGGGAAAGGGAAAGGGAAAGGGAAAGGGAAAGGGAAAGGGAAAGGTTTATTTCATTTGGATGAGACCAACAAGAATAATCTATTCCAATGTCCTGATCCCTTCAGAGACGATCCAAAGTTAAAGCCACATGAAAAACACTGTCCAAATGCCTCTGGAACACTGACAGGCCTGGGGCATTGAACACCTCTCCAAGAAGCCTGTTCCAATGTTTGCCCCCCCTCTTTACATCTTCAGGTAAAGAAATGCTTCCTCATGTCACATCTGAATCTCCCCTGACACAGCTCTGAGTCATGAATCCCAGGGAGAAGAGGTCAGCACTTTCCTGTCCACTTCCCCCAGATGATGGCTGGTTTGTGAAGTTCCACATGGCCACATTTTCTACCAAAATGCTTTCTTTGAGCAGGGGTGGCAGGATGCTCCCAATATTTATTACATCTTTACTGCAGGACAAAGGTGGAATGAGAGGAGACATGTGGGAGTATCAGCAGAGGAGAAGAGACAGGGATGGTGAAGCTGGGAAGAAGCAGATGTGGAACCAGAGCTCTGTGCTCAAATGTCACCTCTTTGCTTGTACCCTGTGCCCTCACGTTCTCCTGACACCCCACAGTCACAGTACCAGGAGGGCTTTTATTGATAGTGAAGAGAAGGAAATTGTTGCTATACTAAGCTGGTTTTTTTTTTTTTTTTTGCCCAGTATGGATCTGAAGTTCATGGTTTAGGACAGTCTGCATGGTGCTTGTTGGAAGTGACAATTTATGTAATCATTACCTCTGAGGTGTATTGTGAATATATGAACCTTGAATGTGAAGTAGTAGGACACAACAGAAATCTCTCTTTTCTCTTAACCTCTTCTGTGCTGCTGTAGCTTTTCAGTGTTTTCAGAGTACAGAAAACTCTTTTAATGTGGAAAACTAACAAAAAATGCTTGCTAAGAAGTAAATTCCAAAAAAGTGGATGCTCTTTATTCTGTCTCACATGGTGTCTTCAGGCCCCACTAAATACTTCAAAAATGGAAATGGCCTACAACAGCTTTCACTGCATAAAGGCACCAGCATTCTCTGCTGCTGAAGAACAGAATAGGTTTGAAAATAGATTATGTTTACATAAAACAAAAAATCAACTTATGGAATTTATGCAACTTATGGCCTTTTCTATTACAGAACTATAAAATCTCTGCAATAAAATCAGAAATACTTGGGAACAAGGACATACAAATGAAGTCCGAGAAACGTGAATGTCATTGTATATAGGGTTGTGGCTCTTTTCTTCTAGGAACGGTGAGAAGTTTTGGGGATAAGGAGAGCATGGGGGGAAAATATTTGCAAAAAGCAAAATCTATCTTGCACATGAAGGAAAACTTTCTAGGTGTTAATTGCTAGGTTAGATGTGGCTTGGAAAGCAGGGGTTCCTTTTTTTTAGACCACAGACAGGGTTATAACATCTCTGGTAAATTTTTCTTTTCCTTAATCCAGTTGGAATATGTAAACTCCATAGGTTGCTGAGGTCCTTTCCACTGCTACTTACACATTCCCAGTGTGTGAACCACCATTTACTGATTAATGCCACCATTTACTGACCATTTGCTGATTCTTTTGGAGTGCAACTGTGTTTTGAAAATGACAAAAATCAATCTGTCTTTTGAGTGCTTTGATGAAGAACTTAAATTAAATTGTAAGTCTGCTGGGGGGGTAACACAGAACAGAGTACCAACAAAATATGCTTGTGAAACCTTGTGTTGTTGAGCAGATGGTCCTCTGCATTTTACACAAGCCAGCACTTTTTCAGGGCGTGTGTTTTCTTTCATAGCCCTGAATTACCACAGAAAACAACAGGATTATCTTACACTTATTTATGACTAAATGGATTGGCACCTGAAAAAAAAAATACTATAAAATTGGCCTAATATACTGAATTCTTTCTATCAAGGAGACAAGATCTGTCATGCACTGTCCTGAAGACCTTTCTAGGCTAAGTGAATTCCCATATTGTTCTGTAGTCTCACATAATGCCCAATCCTACAGTTTATAGTTATGCTACAGTTAATGAGATGCTATGCCAGTGTTTCTGTACTTTCTGTAGAGTAAAAATTGTAGGAGATTATTCTGCAGTACCTCTCTTAAACAAAGGTGTGAGCTGATAAAGCACATATTTCTGGCTCCTAGGCTTTGTTTCTAGCTGATTTTTGCAGGCATCTTTTAAAATAGCTTGATATCCGTGGAAACAGAGGGAGAACATAGAAGGAGGTAAACAGTGCTGTGTAACAGATTAGCCTCTGTGTTTCTGGGACCACAGACTGAAAATCATAAATTTATGGTAAAAGGTTTTAAATTACATCTGCTTTTTTTTTGTTGTTGTTGTTTATTTTGGGGGGGGGTTGTGATTTTTTAAAAATGTGTTACATTTAGTTTGTAAGTATTGTAATTTCTTCTTACCTTTATGTAACTTATGAAACTGTTAAAATGCTTAAATGGTTGCAGAGGCACACCCAGAAGATTATTACTTATTGTAAACCAAGACTTGCACAGGAGAGTTCTCAGAGCAGGAAGTGAGAAAAGTGAAAGTATTTTATTATGCTGTATGTACAGGGACAGATGCCATGCTCCGTAGGTATTATTCTCATTTTTTTAAAAATATATTGATAGGCTGGTCTTTAGCAGGAGGGGAGGGGAGAAGGAAACAAGGTCTGGGAATAAGTCATATGAATGTTGCTCACCCAATCTACAAGACAAATAACTGGATAACTTTTTAATCGTTTGCAAGATGAAGAGTACTCTGAAGAGTAATCACAAGAAGCAGTCAGAGGCACAGTAAAATATTTTACTGCAGTAAAATACGGCACATTTTATGTGACTCATGTGCAAGAGGAACTGAGGAACTAACTAAAGAACTAACAAAAGGACCAAGTGTTGACTGGGATTATGGAAATTGTTGTGAATGGGACAGACTGGTAAAGAAGAGCTGGAGGGAGAGAAAAATTTTAGGGCATGGATGACATGCTGTTGTGCACAGACTAAACAGTGAGGTTATTCTTGAAGTCTTCCTTAGCAGCATATTATTGACAGTTTAGAAGAAAGAATTAATTGGGCATTCAGAATTCTTCCTAGTTTGCAGTAAGGTCTTCATACAAAAAATGATAGTACAAATTGGTCTTAATTTACAGCATTTTTATTTCTTGATTTGAAAGAAAAAGAACTTCCTTGCATTCTAATATGAAGTTCTTGAATTAAAAAGCTAGGTTTTTTTCAGCAATATTAGAATTATAAAATAATTTAAGAGACACTTAATTACTCTTCCACATTTTATGAGGGGAAAAAATATCTTCTAACAGGAACTAAGGGCTTCTATAGGCATGCAGGCACAGGTAGGAGGAACTTCCAGTGATTTTATATAAGGTGGATGCTGCCACAAGTCCTTCACCCAGAATGTAGTGTCAGGTCTTCTGATGTTCTGTTTTGCTGCTGTTGAAATCACTTTTAGTAGTTATGCTAAACACAACACAAAAGTGATGACAACAGCTTTACTTATGGTGCATCCTTGCCTTCTGGCATTTTTTATGGTTGTTGTCCAGTCCCCTCCGCTCTTCACTGCCAGACCTGTGCATCTCCTTGGTGACTGTACATTAATCGGGGCTGAAGGCTTTGGGATCTGCCTTCTGTGCACAGAGGGGAATTTCCAACCCTCTAGGACTGGAAACCAGGACTCCCTGGGGTTTGCATGCTCCCTCACTGGTACAGAAGTTGGAAGGAATATTTTGAAAATATATTTTTCTTGTGGCACCTGATACATTTCAGCTCTGTGAGGTATTTGACTTCTTACAAAAACAATTTCCTTATTACTGTTACTGTCATCAACACAGCTACAGGGAATGATTAGATTCAGAATTATTTGTTGTTAAAAAAGGAGGTTTAGATGCAAACCGTCTTTGCTAGCAGTCATGCCTAACAGTTTTCTATAGAAATGATAGCAGAAATACATCCAGGAATAATATTAAACATGAAAGGAGGGAAGGTTCATTAGCTTATCAAAGAAACTTCCATTGTGAAGGGTCATGTGGAACAAATGTGATAAAGACTCCATATAGGAAATGTACCATTGATCTGGACAAGCAGGTTAATATGTAAAACATACTAATAAGATATTATAAAAGATATAATTCTTACCTCCTTGGATATGCAGGCACTCATTATGAGACAGAGAATCAAAGAAATAAGACTGACATTAAATTACCTAAACACACATGGAAATTAACATTTAAAGTAAATTTTTGAAGTGACCTGTGATAAAACATGTAGGAGTTGAATCTTACTGAAACTAAACATTAGTTAAGTCACTGTTGAAGGTTTATCTGGGATCTTTTAAGCTACTGCTTAAGAAAACATTCTTTGCAATAAAGATTGCAAAACTTGCTTTTTCAGAACTGTCATGTGTAAACTGCAGTTTCTGGAGAGAATATGGGGCAGGAGATAAAACTGCACTTCTGGCAGTGAAAGGCAGTGAAAAATCCTATATTGTTTCACTTGCAATTTCTAAAAACAGAACAAAAGATTTATCTGCTTGTCTCTTCTCAAATATTTGCCACCAGTTTTCCAGTTGAAAACAGGACAAAAAATCTGAATAGCTTTGTCTTCCAACTATTTATGTCAAATACTTATATAGATAATGAGTTTTAAAACTCTTGTTTTTTACTTTGTGCCTTTTCCCCAAATAAAATAATGGGTCTGCAAGAATTCAATGGAGTGCTGTTTGGTATTTTTCTGGGATGTAATTGAATGCAGGATTATGCATTCTCTTCCTGCTGAGCTTGAGAAAATGCACCCTGGGAGAACTACCAGTGCTCCTCAGGACAGGCTAAAATCCGAAGGGTCTTGGTTAGCTGGAAAAAATATCTGAAATCAATCAGGTAAAATAATCATGGACTAGTTTGAAATCAAAATAAAAATGAGAGGGAAAACCACAAAAATGGTGAACAAAAACTGTCTAGGCTGCATTTTTTGAAGTGCAAATACACCTGGAAATTTTAGAGACATTGAAGCAGAGCTTTAGCCAACAACATGATGTGGTGGAAAAGGAAATGAGTGACAAGTGGGGATGACTTAAAGGAGTCACAAGAGACCACTGTTTTATTAACTGCAGTGAATTATCAGGGTATTAATTCTGCTTTGCGACCTAATATTTTAGGAAGAAGGATCATAAACAAATGAGAGCATTTGGAGGAAAATAATATACACAAGGGACACCTGTGAATTGTATGAGGTATCAGCTGTCAGAGGAACCTTGAGGACTCCTCTGCAGTGACTAAGGCTTCACAGCCTGGAAAATGCTGCCACCAAGAGCAGGAAAAAGAAATTATTTTGGTTTTCAGGCAGGCCTCTTCTGATGAGCCATTTGGAGGAAAAAAGTGAAGAACTACAAGTGTTTAAGCATAAAAACAGCCTGCCAAGCTATCTAAACTCTGCCACTGAAATTTAGGTCAAAATATCTGTCAGGGATGGCCAAAGTAGGTGTGATCCTGCACGAGACAGGGAGATTGATAAAAGTGCCTTGGCAATGTGCTTCACAGCCCCTTTGTGGTTGGAGGGGGGTGGTTTAGGCTTCACCATTCTGACTTAAAAAGCAGCCACTGAGACACTTTCAGTGTCACCTGCTTTGGTTTGTCCGTCGTTTTTGTACACGTGAGCTGTCACCACCGTGCTGAGGGTTTTGATAACACATTTGCTACCAGCTGTAAACATTGCAGGCTGCTCTTGCCCGACCGCACAGAAACAGAGCTCTCACATCACAGAAAAGTATAGGTTTTATTTGTAATGTTAAAATGATTAAAAAAAAGAAAAAAAATCATCTGGTTCAGTGAGTGCAGTGAAATATCTTATGAACAGCAGCAGAGCTAAATGAGGAGGATACAGCCTTCATTGCGCTACCTTAAAACACGTCAGGCAGGAAGAATTATAACAATGTTTTAGAAGCCTTTTGCCACAAGCAGGGCAGGTTTTAGCCATATACATCCCATTGCAGTGAGCCTGTTACAGTCCCCTCTTCATCTGTGCAGCTCATTAACTAACTAACTACTGCAAGAATTGCACCAGCCTGCTTGAAATGAAATAGTCACATCCACACTCTTCTGGTGGGTGTAAACAACAGTAACCACCAAAAAGCTGCCAACAACATGACTAAAAAGAAAAAAAAAAAAAATTAAAAAAAAAATCCTGACTGGCCAATTTTATTTCTGATTGAGGCATCCCAACACCCACAAATATGACCAAAATATTGGTAAGGCTTTGTAATGATAACAAAAGTTCGGGTTCTGAATGAGAATAACATCTGGGCAATTTGTGTAGCAGCTGCCATCCCGCTGATCTTACCTGCTTTTTGAAGTTTGACACGGAAACATAGTGGGGATAAAATAAAATAAAATGAAATAAAATAAAATAAAATAAAATACAAAATAAAACAAAACAAAGTAAAACAAAATAAAACAAAATAAATAAAACAAAATATAAAATAAAACAAAATAAAATAAAATAAAATAAAATAAATAAAATAAAATAAATAAAATAAAATAAAATAAAATAAAATAAAATAAAATAAAATAAAATAAATAAAATAAATAAAATAATAAAATAAAACAAAAATAAATGTTCCCTGAGGCAGGGGTATTTTTCTTTTTACGCAATACGGGAAAAATTATTCAGAGCAGGATACACCAGTGAATTGCCACCATCTACAAATCCAGCTCTGTTTCCAGCTGGAGAAGGAACCCTTACACTGCTCACAAACCCCTTTGCCATTCCTCTTACTGACTGTAGTGTGCTCCATTCCACAACTCAGAATTGCTCTGATAGCTCAGGATTCTTTCTTGGAATCTGTGAGGAGGTGATGTGACCCGTTTCCTCTTATCTAAGGGAAGAAAGTAGCCTTGAGTTTCTCTTTTGGAGGGCCCCTGATGTGCCAGTGTAGTCCTTAGTCTGCATTTGTTCGTAGATAAGCATGCACGTATCAGCTGTGAAAGAAACTTTTTGGTTACTGAAACTTTCTGGCACAGTTTAGGCCTCTCAGGGTCCACAATGTGCTGCTGATGGTCTCTGTCAGGTTTCAGAATGGGAGCCTGGACAATTTATTTGTGCAAAATGCAAGCTGAGTATAAGAAGTCATCTAAATGAGCTGGAGGGTAGGTGTATTCTAATACTGGTTGGGAGATACAAACAGATATGGGTGTACACAAATACCTATGTGTGTGTGTGTGATTCAGTTTCTAGAGATGTATGCATTCATAATACACGGGATTTTTTAGAGGCATCTTAATAAGAGAGGTTTTAACTACAGGCTTCTGCATTTCAGTGTCTTTGCCAATTTGGAAAGTTTATAGGGAGAGTCAGACAAAAGGTGATAGCAAAAATTGGGGATTTCCTACTCTGGTTCCTGTGGTTAGCTTGCTTATCGCCTAAAAAAACTAAGTGAGAATGTCTCACTGGATCATCCTGTGAGCCTGGCAGTGACGTTTCACTTTCTGGGTAAGACTGGGTGGTTCCTGGCAGTTCCTTGAACTGGAAAGCAGGGAGTTGGTCTGAGCAGTCAATCATGTGCTGATCAGTTAACAGCTGCTCTTGGAAAAGCCACACTGGCACTTAAACCAGTCTCCCAGCACGGCAGTCTAAGAGGAAACCTGCATTTGCTGATCCTGAGGACAAGCCACGTGTGGCTCTGAGCAGGGCTCTGGGAGCAGGCAGCAGCACCGGGCTCACGGTGAGGACAGCAGCAGGGGGAACTGGAAACTCTGCTCTTCCCTTATCAGGCCAGCCCCAGCGTGTCCCTGGCTCTTATCAGCCCTGGCAGAGCCAGTTTCTGATGCACTGAACCCCTAAATTCCCGTCCCAGGGTGCTGCAGGGCCTGGCCCCATTGCCTCCAGCTTGCACTTAAAGAGGTGCTGAGCAGCACCTTGTGACATATGGGGACAAGGCAGGGCAGTGGTGACAGACCGTGAAGGGAGGAGATGCTGGACCTCATCATCCTCACCCTTCATTTCTTCATCTGCTTTCTCATCTCCATTGCAATCTGGTATGGACTAAAGGTACAGTGCAGCCCCTGGCAGCCAGAGAGACAGCCCCCCCCTCCCCCCATCCATGGTTCACCTTTCTGTGCTTATAAAGACCTGGTTTAGCTTTATTTTTCTTACGAAGCAGGGTTGTATTGGGAATTTGGGAAGAACTGGAACACAGTAGCTAATTGTAAGTAAATTTGAAGGGAAGGTTGCTTTCATAAAACTGCTTGTATTCTCTCTTGTAAGAGGGAGAGTTTGTTATATGTTTAGAATATGTAAGAGGAGGGAAGGAAAGACAGGAAAATTTGGTAGAAATGTCAGGCTGAATACAGCTTCTCAACAAAAAATGTTTTCTTTCCTTTGCAGAATAATATTTTATTAACTTTAATCACTTTATATTCCTAGCCATAATACCATGTAAAATTTTTGGATTTACATATAAATGTTACCTGTTGCATACCTGAACTGTATAGTATTTTACATTTGCCATCTTTATATTTGTTTGCATGTGGGTTTTGAGGGGTGAAAGTGGTTTAGGTGCAGAGTAAATGAATAGTGATTGAGAGTTTATCTTGCCTGAACCTCAGGTATCTGGTTTCCAGCAGCTGGCTTTCCTTGTCCAGTCAGTTCTGTTAGTGAAGACACTAACTGAACATTGTCACCAAGCTCTTGTGCTTTCCTACCTCTTGATGTTGATAGTCCTTCTCTGAAACCTTGTCTCCCTCTCCTCACATGAAATCCAAATGTGAATTGCTTTGTAAGTGACCTTTTAATTTATTTGTCCGTGTGTTTTAAGGATGTGGATTCACACAGCTCAAGCACAGCAGGAGCTGAAATGAGGCCAGATGGTCTTGTATTCATTGGCAAAGAAGATGACATAAAGAAGTCCCAAAGAATAACAGCCAAAATCGATGGCAGGGAAATTGTTGTTTTCTACCATGAAGGGAAATTTCATGCTCTGGATTCTCGCTGCTACCGTAAGATATTTGCCTGTGTGATTTCAGTGTTGTTAGAGTTAAGCATAAAATCTGCTGCATAAATTAATATGGTATTCTGCCATGTTTCAGATGAAGGAGGCCCTTTATGTCGTGGAGAAATAGAGGTATGTAAAGAAAATAAAAATAATGCAGAGGCATAGAGTCATGTGAAAACTCTAATGGATTTTTTGTAATGCTTTTATCTGAACATTATATAGAGAAACTTATAACCTCAGACAGCCCTACAACCAAACATACCTTTTGTCCTAGGACATGACTTGCTACCTTTTCTTCTTCTTCCTGCAGGATATTGATGGACAAGCCTGTATTGTTTGTCCTTGGCATAAGTTTAAAATTACCTTGGAAACAGGAGAAGGACTGTACGAAGGAATAAATCCTCAGGAGCCATCACCAACACCAAAGTGGCAATCAAAAGGAGTCAAACAAAGGATTCACAAGATCACAATCGACAATGGGAATGTTTATGTGAGTCCTCCAGATTTTTCTGTGAGCTTTGACTCTGATTATTATGCTGAAATATACAAAAATGGTGGTGAATTAGCTATTGCAAAACCAAGCCACTTAGAAGCCACAGAGTAGGTCATGGGCAGACAGCAGAATCCTGGGGAATGCACAAATGAAGAATTTATGTTGGGAAATAAAAATGTACTGTGCCATGAAGATTGTCTCCAAATTAAATTCTAATATTGTTATGTTAAAGCACTGAAATACATAGATATGAGGAGGATAAGAAGTCCTGCATTGTCAGAAATGTGACTGATTTTGTGCTGAGGATTTTTTTTGCACTTGCATTTCAGAAAAGACTTAATTACAGCAGAGTTCCTCACAATATTTGATATCTTGCTAGAACTATTTTAATTTTTAAGAGGGGATATAGTATACTACGGCTTATAAAACATAATACATAATTAAAAGTAGGTAGTCAGGTGCAAAGGTTATCTTTATATACTTAACAGTTTATACTTCTATGCCTATGGTAAAAATGACATGGAAATTTTTAACTTTTGAGATACGTGTGTGATCTCTAGCTATTCATTACATGCCACAAACGGAAGCACAGAATTTCAGAATACTTTAGTGCACTCTTTTATGCCTATTTGTGCATTACTACCTTGAGTCTATAGATGTATTTCTTTTCCTTCTTCTCACTGAATTCCTCTTGTTAGTTCATCGAATAAAGCAGCAAGGATTTATTATGTGCAGCTTGTTCTTCCTGGTTCTGTTGGTTAAAGAGGGAGCTGTTTGGTGTGATTTGTGAATTAGTGGCCCTTGTTTGCTTGTTTTTCTTTATTGTAACCACATTTTTCTACATTCATTTGGAAAAGAAAAAGTGCTTTCTGTGTAGAGGCAAAACCTGTGTTTTTCTCTGTGTGTTTGCTGTCTAATATCAGATCTGCCCCAAAAACCCCTTCCAAGGAAGTTTCTCTCTGAGCTCCGCTGCACTCCAGGATGTGGTGGGTTCCACTGTTCAGCCTGTGGAGTGCAGAGACAGAACACAGAGCACCACAGAACCACTGAGGTTGGAAAACACCTCTAAGACCATCAAATCCAACCATTAAATCAGTACTGCCAAGCCCACCACTAAACCCTCTCCCCAAATGCCACATCAACACTCCTTTTAAATACGCCACCCTGCATGGCTGCAATTCTTCAGTGTGGGGTTTTTTGTGTGATTTGTTGTTTTTTTGCAAAGTTCATTCACAGGCAGGTTCAGTTTGAAGTGCCTGCCCTTCATCTCTAAGTTCCTCTTGTGTTTGCAGCACTCTGTCTTGCTTTCAATGTATGTCACGGGTAACTAGGCTTGTGTCAACACTCCTGTTGATACAAATGTGTTTAGAAGTAGTGAGGCAGAAGGAAAGAGTCAAAGGAAAATTTGTACTGCATTGATCACAACGAATAAAGCAAAGTACACAATCAATTAATTTCACTACAGCTAAATTGAGAGGAAACCACCTCTGGTCATGCCTCCTTGACATGGTTTGCGTAGTTGACAGGGAAAAGTGTTACCTTGAAAATGCTGTTGAGCTGACCTGCCCCAGTTCTGCATTTTATAAGAACTACAGCACAGAAATGCTTTTCTTGCCATCTGCCTCTTCCTCCCCCTCCTCCTTCTCTCCCTGACCACTCAGCCAGCCAGTGCCAGTGATCAGGCAAATGCCTGCCTTCTCTCAGGTGAATCATGTCTTGATTATCTCCTAGAAAATGCTGTTCTGTACTGACCAGTTCTGTGATTTGTTGGGGTTTTTTTTATTACTGTGTTTTTTTAATATTGTTTGTTTTTAAAGAATATATCAACTTTTCCTCTGGAAACCACCAGGTAGATGGCAGGAAGGTGGAGCAGGTACCTTCCTGCCATCTACCCCAGCAGGTGCCCCAAGGGGCTTAGGTGGTGTCAGGGAGATGGAGAATTGCTGCCCCTCCCTCCCTCCTCACCCAGCTACCTGTACCTGAGATTAAACTTGACCACAGACATTGTGTCCTAGTAAAAGACATGGATCACGTAAAAGGAGAGTGTTGCAAGAACCTCAGATACACCTGCATTAACTCATGTGATTGCTGAGATAATATTTTTATTGACTTTTCTGGAAGTAGCGCATTACTAGAAATTCACTCTTTAAATTAATAAAGATGCAGTTCAGTTTAAGAAAGCACTGACTCCAAACAATATGCTATCATCTGTATGATGTTTAGAAGAATGATGGAAATAGGAAGTTTTATCTGAAAGCTTCATGGACATGTTTATACTAGTGGAAGAGTGCTCAGGATTCTGCAGAATTTCATTTACTGGCTAAAATTCAGAAAAGTGTTTAATCATAGGCTTATGCCTAATCATATTGAATAAATACAACTGCATGTCCAGGCATATATAAATCCTTTTTCTTCAGTACTTCTCATGCATAATAGCTATCTGCAAGAGTTTATGATTATTTTGCCTCTTTTTTTCCTTAAGTGTTCTTTCCCAGGAAGTTTGCCCATTAGATTTCATTCCCCTCGTTTTTCCTGTTGATGATCACAGAAGAAACAGAAAATTATTAACTTAGGCAGCAGTGAACAGAGCAGGGAAGTTTGGTGGGCAGTTGGTTTTTTATTTATTTTACCCTTTCACCTTTTCACTTTTCCCTTTTTACTATTTCATTTTTTTTCTTTTTTCTTATTTTTTCTTTCTTTTCTCTTTCTTTTCTTTTTCTTTTCTCTTTCTTTTCTTTTTCTTTTCTCCTTTTTTTAACTTTTGACAGCAAAGAACAAAGTTTCTCTTTCAACATATTGAGGTCACAACCTTTAAAAAAAAATGCATGCACTGTTCTGAGGTTTGAAGTGTTAGACTGTGCACCTAATTTGAAAATAATTTAAATATTTGATGTCCTATAGTTGAACATTCTGAGTCTCTTATTTTCCTAGCCCTTTCTAGGTTCCTCGTCACAGGGCTAGGAGAGCATGAAGACGGGGAAAGCACAGGGAGGGAGACGAGGGGTGGTTAAGTCAAGGCAATGATGCTGAAGTGGCATTTAAGGTGCAATGAAGAGGCAGAAGGAATCAGTAGCTGTGGGCAGGAGGTCAGTGAGTCAGTGGCTGGATAATTACTGCTTCCTAGAGAGGTGTGTTAATGACAGCAATCAACCAAGCCATTCCAGAAGAGTGTTTTGTTTGTTTTTGGGAAGGGAAGTTTATTTAATTTGACAAATGAACAAATACCATCTGTTTTTCATCACAGATCAGCCAGGCAGGGAGCAGAGAAATACCTTCTGTGCTTTGGAAGGAAAATTTTTGTGATGATACCGCAAGGCATTCAGTCTTTATAATAAGCAAGCAGCTTGAAGACAATGAATAAGTTATGTTATGCTAAAATGGAATCATCTTTTCTAGAAAGACAGGGGAAAACTGTGTAGCAGTGTGAAGTGCAGCCTGAGCCTGGACCTGATGTACCTGCACTGCAAACTCTGATTAGACAGTGTTGACTGTAAAGCTGGATGCTGCCCTTTTCCTTCTATTTGTAGTGCCTTGTTTTGCAGTGCTCCCCTGGCTGCACATTAAATTAAGGACCCCTGAAATGTAAAACGTGCCATCAAGTTGGGACTGAGAAGTTCATTATGGGGCACGTAACCTGGGGGAGAACAGTTTGCAGGATGGCAGAACACAGAGAGAGAAAAATGTTCATTCTGTAGGAAAGCAATTTTAAAAACAATCTTTCACCACTGAAGCCCTTTTCAATAGCTTTGTGCAATTCCTAATTTTATATTTAATATTGGAATGAAGTCCAGTTTTGAATTTTGCATCTCGGGTTCCTGAAATGATCAGAAGATCTGGTTCCCTTGCTGGTTCACAAACACGGACTGTGAGAGTCAGCATTCACGACCCCCATCACCCTGCCCCACCGGCTTGGCAACTTCTTTTCGAGGTTCCTGGGGGAGGCAGGGGATGGGGAATGGAAATAATATCAGTGGAGAGGCCCTTCAGTCTCTGTGTGAGTGTGGGGAGGCTGCCCTTGGCTGGCAGAGCCCTGTGAGAGCTGCTGCCACTGCAGACCTGGCCAGAGCTGCACCGGAGGTGTCGGGGGTCATGGTTTTCTGCTGGGCCAGCAAATTCAGGCAGCTCCATCAGCAGGAGAGCAGGAACCATGCTGAGAGGGGCAGGAGTCACTGAGGCTTCTGGGGGGGGGTGGCAAATTGGGTCAGCTCTTCAAACTCTGTTCTGCAAATGCTGTTTTTAATGTGGCATTTATTCATGCAAAGCCATGGATTTCATTAATGGATTTTTTAGCTGAATGAAGAGTTGAGCACAGTTTTGAGCCTCTGCCATCTATGAAGTACTGAAGCAGACTAAAAATGAACGTAACAGTTTTGCCTGTCAGTAAGAAAAACTGGAAAACCAGTGTAGATCTCCTAATTAGCCCCTTTGTGACTCTTCCTCCATGAGACGAAGAGAGTTCCCCAACAAGCAGTACCTGAACAGTGGAATTGTTCTCCTGAAAGATGTCAGAGAAGTATGGTTTATCATTGCCAACAACAGTAGTTAGAAATCCAAGACTTATGAAGACAACTCCAGAAATAATTATTCTACCTGAAAGTAAAATAAGTGTTATCTTTTTAAAACTAACAAGCAAATCAACCAACAAATAGTCATTAAATTAATTATTAATTAATTTAACTGTTCAAATTACAATTAATTTTTGCTGCAGCTGTGGTTGGCTAAGGATACAGATAATGCAGAGATTACCTGTAAAGGTGATCCCTCTTTATTAAGACAGTCACTACAGTGGAAAAAGTGGTGAAGTTTTTACCCCTACTAAGGTAGGTCAGCTGTGCCTGAAGGCTTTCTGATTTTTTGATGTATATATGACAGTTGCTTAATGAGAAGTTTCACTTCTGCACACATATGTCCTTCCATGATTTCAATTAACATCTAAGATTCACATTCAAGGGAAAACTACTTTTTTTAATTACAGTGTGTGCTGAACATGTCACTCCCACCCCTCTATCCCCCCCACCAAAAAAAAAAAAAAAGAAATTACATGTTTATTTACATGTTTATTTGGAACAGATTGCTCCAGAAAAAACTGAACACTTGTGTAGCTTTGTTTTGGCCCAGGAAAGCACAGTTGAACAGTGAAGTGATGCCCCCCCCTTACATTCATTATAAGGCCTTGAGTATTCCTGGCATGGCACTGGCTCAGCACCCAGGAGACCAACATGCCATCATTTGAAAAGCCAAGGATGCTCAGCATCAGCAGCACTTCCCTGGAGGCTGTGTCACCTTGCAGTGCTCATGGTATTTTTCACGAGTCTCAGCACTGAAATAATACCTGAAGGTAAGATTAAGTTTGGAGGTGCAGGTGTTCACACCAATTTTCATTACCAGTTTTCGTGTGCTAAGCAGAATGGAGTTTTGGACATAAACTGAATGGATATGCAAGGTCCTGCACCTGGATCAGGGCAATGCCGGGCAAATACAGGCAGGGCAGAGAATGGAAGCTGTCAGGAGATGGACTTGGGGTGTTGGGAGATAAGCTCAAGATGAGCTGGCAATGAGCTCAAACAGCCCAGAAAGCCAAAAATGTCCTGAAGCAGAAAAAGCAGTGTGGGCAGCAGGTTGAGGGAGGTGATTTCACACCTGCACTCAGGTGAGACCCTACCTGCAGCACTGCATCCAGCTCTGGGGTCCCACTGCAGAGGGATGTGGACCTGTTGAAGCAAGTCCAGAGAAGGCCATGAAGATGATCTGAGGCTGGAACCCCTCTGCTATGGAGACAGGCTGAGAGAGCTGGGGTGGTTCAGCCTGGAGAAGGTTCTGGGGAGATCTTAAGAGTCCCTTCCAGTCTGTAAAGGTACTCGAAGAGAGCTGGAGAGAGACTTTTGACAAGGGCCTGGAGTGACAGGACAAGGAGGAATCGCTTTAAACTGACAGGGGGCAGGTTTAGATTTGGCATTGGGAAGAAATTCTTCCCTGTGAGAGGCCAAGGCCCAGACACAGGTTGCCCAGAGAAGCTGTGGCTCTCTCATCCCTGGAAATGTTCAAGGCCAGCATTGATGGGGCTTTGTATGAGCAGGTCTAGTGGGTGACATCCCCACCCATGGCAGGGGTGTTGGAACTAGACACTCTTTAAATGTCCCTTTGCAACCCAAACCATTCCGTGATTTTATGACTTTATGTGATGTGATACTCTGGTTACTTTTCCCATTGTTTTTTAATAGCTGATGGCTGCGAAACTGAAGCAGAAATAAATGTTTCCTAGTTTTGGTATAGAGTATTAGTCTTCTATTAAAAAAAAAAAATGCAAATACTTTAACTGAAACAATAAAAATACTAAATGTGGTTTTGGCATTTACCCAAACACTCTCCCCACACCTCCCTACTGCAAAACTGAAACAAGAAGGAACCCAAAATTTCCCTTAGGCTAAAGAAAATAAATCTTGACTTCTTGTCCTTTGAAGTTCAAATGGGACAAAACCAGAGCTGTTCTCAGTTCCCTTCCCAAGATGACAGATAAACAGTGAAGCACATGGTGGCTGCCCCTTGCCCAGGGCAGCAGTTTTGCTCTCCCACAGCGGTGACAAGCTCTCCTGTTTCCACAGCTGTGATATATTTACCCTCTCCTTACATGTAGAAGGCAGCTTGCCAGAGATCTCCCGAACCCTCCCTGTCCCTGGCTCTGCAGAACTCGCCTCAGAGCAGGCGTGGCTCGGTCCACTAAGTCTCAGATTTGCTTGTCAGCCTGTGTCTAAAGGGTTCTTGTATCAGCAGGTTCAGCTGGAAACGCAGGTTTACAGTCTTTGGCCTTGTGGAATGCACAATAACAAAGGAACAAAGCACCTATAGAGACACTTTATGGGATTTTATCTCTGTTCTGTCCAGAAGTGAGTGTTCCCCAGACTTTCAGTTAATGTACCCTGCAGGCATTCCTGTAGGGGGTGTGGGGCTTTGTGTGTGCTCCGTTCAGAAGCTGCCTGCAACTTCAGGAGTGCAGTTGTCCCAGTCTCCAACAGCATTTTATGCACTTTTGCAGGCAGATGTGCACCAAAACCAAACATCTCTACTCCCCCATCTCTGGAATGCCTTAATTATGAGAGTGCACAGGCAGCCCCTCCTGCAATTCCCTCCTGCTGTTCCAGTCTTAGGACAAACCACATTGCCCATCAGAGACGGTGGGGGAAAGGAGGAAGGAATATCTTTTGTCACTGTCACACTCCTCCAAGTCCCTTTCTACAAGAGTTGCAGGTGGGAAGAATATCAGTTTATTTAGACAGAGTTGTTCCAGCTGAAATTAAAAATTAAAAAAAAAAAAAAAGCAACTTCACACAGACAGACTCCTGGTCTCCTGGTGTTTAGTTTTAAACAGCTGGATGACATGCCCTGCAATGTCACCTCTGTACCGCAGGAGTAATATAAACATTAGTTACGAGTGAATACTGCTAACAAAAATTGCTCTCAAGATCTTTCACGTATCACCCATCTACAAATTTCCTTGCATCCAGGGAAATGGAACAATGGAGGGGAAGCTGCCCAACAACCAGCAGAATTCAGGCCTTTATTTCAAAGGGGAGGATTTAAGTTGCCAAAACAAGCTTCTTTCAGTCCTTGTAAGATCTTTTATAGCCCAGCAGTGCTTGGCAGCTTGCACAGCTGAGCTGATTGCAGCTGTGTCCCATCCTACTGAGGGCGGGGCATGTGTGATGCTTACTGCTGAGAAGGGATCTTGGCATGACACCATGTGGTACCTGGGAATGCACCATAGTCACAGGCTTATTTCATTTAGGATTATGGGGAGCTATGGTACACGGCTCTGCATATATATGTAAATTGGGCAAGGTTTCTGAGCAAAGAAAGCTCTGTCTGCCAGGAGGCAGCAAATGGTGAATTGTAAATGAGATATCTTCAAGATCCTGTCTTCCTTCAGATGTTCATCCTTTTCAGAGCTTGATAATCCAGATTCCAACAGAAAAATTAGAAGCCTTAGGATGAGGAGTATTGTAGCACCTGTAAATCAGCGAATGCAGCAGAGCTGCTGCCTCTTTCCAGTCTCATGCCACTTTCAAATAGGCAGTTGCCCATGGAAGATTTCTGCCTTGTTGGCCCTGTGTTCCTGCTCTCTCTGGGTGGCTGAGGCATTGCTTGTGGCCAACCTCCTCCTTCTGAAGTGGCTGCCTGGCCCTTGTCCAGCGCACTGGCCACAACGCAGCCACCACCAGGGTGACCTCCAGCAACCCAGCCAGCTGTGCGGGGCCAGCTGCCATCTTCCTGACACACCAGAGTTTGGGTGCTCAGAAGTCCCTGGCAGTCTCCTCTCTCCAACAAGGGCTGGTGGAGAAGGGGCTGGAAGGGCTGCTCCACATGCACAGCCTTGTGCAGGGGGCTGCTTCACAACTTTTCAGGCTTTTGGGCTGAGAAAAAGGTTTTGATGTGTGCAGGTAAAGGTGCTGGTGGAGTTTGTGGTTGAAAACTATGTGGGGAAGTGATGTCTGCTTGTCCTGTCCATCAACTGAGGAGACCCCCATGGCCAGCAACAGGTACGAGGAGGAACGAGAGTGCTGTCACAGCCTGAGGCTTGGCATTCCAGAAACCTCAAACACAAGAAGGAAACAGGGGAAGGGCTCTGGGTGGGTTTTGCTTCAGATCTTCTGGACTTCCAAGAAGACACTGCTGCACACACTTGTGCTTTGTAGACAAGCATTTGGGAGAGGGAAACAGAACAGCAGAACAGGTGGGATTCCCAGGCAAAACCTGGATGGATGCATCCTCCTCTCTTCCAGACATGGTCAAAGAAGGTGGGAGAGACGTGGGTGGAATCCAAAAGGCAGGTGTATGTTAGTTCCACAAATACTGGAATAAGGTGTCTTGGGCAGTAAGGTACTTTCTGCTGTGCTTCCCAAAACCAGCCCATCTCTTGGGATTGTTGGATTCCTCGTGCCACTGCAATAATACATTGTAACCCCAATTTGGAGTTTTTTTCTCAAATGTATTAGGAATGTGTTTAATCAAATTCCAAAACTTTCTCTGGAAAAACAGAGAAAGTGTAGCTGTCAACTTCAGAGGATTTTTGGTTAGCTTGTACATCATCACAGCTTCATCCAGTCTGTTTTGGGGTGGGTGGACTGTGCAAAATGTGAATGATGAAAACCAGCATCTCTGCAGAACTGAGGTAGTGATTTGGCAATGGGTCACTCACACCTCAAGGCTGCCTTCTGCCAAGCATTAACCCCGAACTGCCTGGTTTAGGCACCTCCAGCATTGCTTCCTAACAACCCTGAGAATGTGGCAGAGTCCCTGGTAGATGTGGAATGACAGGTAACCCTTTCAGAGAAAAGAAGGTAAATTGAACTCTCTTTGGTTAAAAACAAGAACTGATACCAGTGAATACTGGCTCTCCCTGCCTGTGGGGTGGACAGGTTTGCAGGGTCCTTCCAGGAAAATGAAAACCAGAGACAAAAAAAAGATTCAAGGCCAGAGAAAATGAGATGGAATTTTGGCTAGGAAAGGAGGAGGAGAGAAGAAGAAGGGGACAGAAAAAATGCAGGAGGATCCAGCAGGTCAAGAAGTCCAGGTATATCCCAGTCTCTGCTGCCCAGTCTCTGCCTTTCCCAATTCTAAGTGCTGCTCTAAGTCAGAATGACATGGAGCTGTGTCAGGGGATTTAGGCTGGATATCAGGAAGCAGTTTTCTATCCAGGGATTAGTTGAGCACTGGAACAAGCTTCCCTTGGTCATTGCATCAAGCCTGACAGGGTTCAAGAAGTGTTTGGACATGGTGAGATTCATGAAGCTTTGTGGTGCAGGAACTGACTTCAAGATCCTGATGTGTCCCTCCCAACTCAAGACATTTTATGATTCTAATTTGGCCCAAATTGCTGGCAAGGGCCAGTGAAGAGCAGCACTGTGCAGAGTGTGGAAGGAACTCCATGGCCCCCTCACCCTCCACCCTGAGTCCTGCTGTGTGGCTTGAGGGCCCTGTGCCCCTCTGCACATGCACAGGGCTCTATGGACATCACCCAGAGGGAGAAGGGGAGAAAGAGCCATCCCATCATCAAAGCCAGCACTTATTCTCTTCTGGGCTGTAGTGACCCTGCCCTGGGTGAGCTCCTGACCTTGAAGAACACTCTCCAGGTGAGGAGCTGGGTCAGGACCCTAAACTTCAGCGGAAAGAATTTCAGATGTACAAAGAATTAGTGGGTGAGATCTGCTGGGATGTCCTTAGGAACAGAAGACATGATCAGAGATGGCAAACCTTTAAGGAGACTTTTCTTGGAGCAGAAGACCTTTCCAAGCTGACATGTAAGGAACCAAGTAAGGTGGACAGGAAACCACCACAGATAAGCAGGGATCTTCTCCTGAAACTGAGGAGGAAGAGTAAGACACAGCCAGTGGGAGCAGAAACTGATGACCTGGGGAGAGTACAGGGATACTGTTTGGATATGTAAGTATGGGATCAGGAAGGCCAAGGCAAAAATGAAACAGGGCTTGGAAACAGGTGTGAAAAGCATCAAAAAGGGATTCTTTGAGGACATCACTTGGGAAGAAAGGCCAAGGATGGTGTACCCCCAATAAAGGAGAAAAGAGAACTGGCTACAGCAGTTGGAGAAGGCCAAGGTACTCAGTGAGTTCTTTGCCTCAGACTTCAGTGGCCACTTCAGTGGCCATCCTGTGTCTCTTGATTCCCTGAGGCTGCAGGGGGGGTTGCTGAACTGGAATCACCCCCATTGTCAGTCAAGAGCAGGTTCAAGAGCATCTTATGGAACTGAATGGGCACAAGCCATGGGACCTGGTGAGAGGCATCCCAGTGCCCTGAGGGATGATATTGTTGCCAGGACAGCCTTGTGATGTTTGCAAAGTCACAACAGCCAGATAAGGTCCCCAGTGACAGTGAAAATGAAAGCATCATTCCTATTTTTAACGGGATAAAGGGACTACTGAGCAATCCGTGGCCTTCTGTGATGTAGTGACTGCAAGGACTGACAAAGGAAGACTGACTAGTGACATCTGCCTGAACTTCTGTAAGGCCTTTGATGCCACGGTCCCACATGGCATCCTCATGTTCAGATCAGGGAGACATGCCACTGAAGGTGGACTGCTGGATGGATAAGGAATTGGCTGGGTGGATGCAGACAGAGTTGTGGTCCATGGCCCAGTGTCCAGGTGGAAGCTGATAACAAGTGGTGTTCCCCTTGTGTCTTTGGGCTGGTGCTCTTTACTGTTCTTGTTGATGACACAGGCAGAGGGATTTAGTGGACTCTTAGCACTTTTGCAAATGACACCAAGCTTGTTGGTGCAGCTGGCACAACAGAAGGATGGGATCCAATCAGAGGCACCTGGACAAACTTGAGTTCTGGGCCCATGACAACCTCATGAGGTTCAACAATGTGCTGGTGCTGCACCTGGGTCAGGGCAATCCCAGGCATGAGCACAGACCTGGGGAAGAGATCCTTGGAAGCAGCCCTGTAGAGAAAAATGGATGCTGGTGTATGCTGGTGGATGAAAAGCTGGATGTGAATAATCTGTTTCCAAAGACAGATTTATTTATGTCCTCTTATGAAAAGCTGTTTCTCACACCACATAGAGAATTATGATGCAGCAAAGGCTCTAAGCAGCAAAACACCTCTGGGAGAGGCTGCTACTCTGGAGTAAGTAATATGAGGATGCAGGATAATTCAAGAGGCTACAAAGCTAAAATAATTTCTCAAAGCAGTAAGGACAACATTCAAATCCATGAAGAACATTCAGTTATCACACACTGTTCATCCTTTCTTGCTGCCCTGATAATTGCTGTATTTACAAGTATGCAGACAGAAAAGGAGGCTGAAAACTAGAAAATAGCAGTGAAATCATAACAGAAAGGTCAACAAGAAAATAGAAATCAGGAAAGTAAGTTTAAAAGAAAACTGCTGATTGGAAGACTAACTCTGAAATGGCTCTGTGAATTTTAGTAAATTAAAGTGTTTTCTTAAGTTTTTTTTTTAAATGTGAAATGGTCATCCAATGGCAGATGTTTAACATCTGTATAATGAAAGTTAATTAACAATGTCCTATGCCTTTTGATTCTGGAATAGTGCAGTTGTATAAAAATTAAGATTTATTTATGATTCAGTGAGACCTTACAACTTCAATAAGTGAATAACTGTTTTTATATGCACAAAGGCTATTGCAGATATTTGTATATCTAGGTATAACCTTTGTTCTTTACTTTCCTTATTAATTTTCTCTAATTAAAATGGATATTAGCTCATATGTTTTGCTGACATTATTAGATAATTTTCACTTAACATAGCTAATGAACATCATTTCCAATCATGTTGAATGTTTTTAGTAAGAAAAAGTAGAAACATGATTTTAGTAAGAAAAGCTAGAAACTTATACATTACTAAAAAAAGTGTGGGCAGACAAAGGGCTGACCTTCTGCAGAAGCATATTAAAGCAGTTTGAGGCACTTCTCTCAGTAAAATTCACGTGCTGGGTCACTCAGTCCTAAGTGCTTATCTGGGGATCATAAGGTGGATTAAAATAGCTCAGAACTTTGAAAACATGCTGAGTGTATGCCATCCCTTCCCTGGCCCCGAATATCAGCAGCATCTCTGGCCAGGGTAGTACTTTTCTGAGTGCCTTGTGGGAGAGGACACCCAGGCAGCAGAGATTTGTTGAAGGGTTTTGGTCAGTATGTGTGGCCAGGCAGTGCCAGAAGGGATCTTTCCCTGCTCTCTAGTGAGGATCATGTGCTGTAGGAACTCAGCACATCACTCCTAATGTCCAGAGCTACCGAAAAAACCTTGGGGGGCTCGGAAGCCTTGGAATGTTGCCAAAAGCACTTAATAGCTTGATTTTAATCCATCTAGGGATGTGCCACTGATGTATGAAGAGATAGAACCTGTGGGAATCACTTGAGTGTAAATGGTGAAGAGAAAACATAGTTATAAGGTAAATTACAGATTTTAGAATTTTGGTACAGAAAAGTTGTGGAGACAAGATGGAGGAATCAAAGCATGTCACAAGACTCTTCTTTCTTCTTTTTGTCGTCCATCTTCTGCTGTGGTGTTAGCACTTGGGAATTAGTCTGGAGTGAGAGTGTACCTGGTGACGAAAGTAATAAGTATTGGAGATAAAAAGTAAATATAATATACATAGTTTTTGTTATAAAAGATGTGCCCGCCTTGGGAGAAAGTCAGAGTGCCTTTGGCTGCTGTGCTGGTCAGATCCCAGTCGAGCAGAGAAAGGACTTTGTAGATAAGACATAATAAACAATTCTGAAGACCAAAAAAACCTGGAGTCCAGACTCATCTTTTGAGGCCCAGCGTGCCAGAACCATCCTAAGTGTGTGTGGGAGCAGAGACAAACAGCTGACCCCATAAGGCGTCACCTTCCCATTCTTTGTGGTGCTTGCTCCATGCCCACCTCTCTCTGTAGCTCAGCCTCAGCTCAAATCCACGTCAAGCCTTGGGGAGGGGATCAGGGCAGGCTGGGGTGGGAGTGTTGCTCCTCTGCATGAAATAATGGTCTGTGTCCACCTTGTGGCAATGGCTTCCTTTTCTAAAACAGAAGAAACAACATACGAACTTTCTTTTTTCTTTTTTCTTTTTTTTTTTTTAATCCTTTGACCTTTGTTCTAATGCACTTATGACCTAAGAACGGCAGGGTGCAGCTCTGCATCTGCAGTTGGGAATTTTCACCAGGGTGAGTGGGGTTTCTTCTTCTGTAGCATGCTGTGCTTTCATCCCTTCACCTTTGAGGAAGGCTGGGGTATTTAGGCACCAGATGGGTCCCCTCCTCGTGGCACCAAACCTTGTTTCTTTCACTACCAAAATCAACAAGCTTGTTGGGCAATTCTTGTGTTGCACATCTGCAGCAGTCAGGCCTGGCTCTTGTTTTCCACATCTCACTCTCACAGTGTTAGCAGCTTTCCACAGCTTGCTAGTTGCTTGCACAGCTCTGTTCTGCCACAAAATGGATCTAGTTTTAAATTTAAAAGTGACATACATTTTTCTTTCTCCTTCTCCTCTCATCCGATAATTTCGCACTCCTTTCATATTTTTGTTTCAATATTGCTCTGATGCCTTTTCCTTGGTCCTAAAAGTAGAAGCCAGATGGGGTTAAGGGATAAAGGATTTTTACTTTGGTATTGAATAAGGATTTTTAGGGTGTGACGCTTCTCCAAGGTGGAATACTCAGAAATGCACACACACACAGTAGATTTTGTGTACAATTTATAGACCTTGTAAATTAGCATATCTAACAAAGACGCCCTAATGAGAGATTTGAATGAATAGCATGATATATCCTTATCCTGAAAGATTCCCCTTTAAATGGGCCTAGTCCGAGTTTAAAGGGTGCATTCTAGAGAGGACCTTGTTTTCTCAAGATAGTGTAGGATTTCTGGCCTCCAACTGCAAGGAGTTTTTGGTATTGTGGCTTAACAGAATACCAGGGCTAATCTAAGCTATCGGACTTAAGGAATTGCATGTATGCATGCTAAGGTCACTGAGAATGCAGAAAAGGTATACAAAAGAAAAGGCAAAAAATTGTCATGGCATCAGCAGTGGTGCTCCTTGATCTGATTCACTAAAACTAGAAAAAAAGTACTAAAAATAGATGTTATTAAATTGCAAGATTAGATATAATTTTTGAGAACAGTCATAAGAAACTGTGGCAAGAAAAAAAAATTGTGTCCGGGGTCTGTGCACCATAGGAGGCCACCAATATATTCAAAAACTCTTTTAGCAAGGCCTGGGTGCCAAAGCAGAGGGAGCAGCTACCACTCCTGGTGAGATAACACAGTCTGTGAGAAAATGAGATCCAGGGATGAACACAGTCTCTTGGGAAGCTGTTGGAGAGGCTCCAGTGAAGTTCAGCATCACTGGTTTCTGGAGGAAGGGTGGTAAGTATGCCAATAAAAGGGGTCGTGTGGGCATAATAATCCTCTTGCACTTTCAAAAAGCCTTTGAGAAGCTTTTTGCAAAGCTTATTAAACTTTGCAAAGAAAATAAGTTGCCACAAGATTGGATGAGAGGTTGGTTTTGGAGTTGAAAGCTGGTATAAGAAGAGGAAGTGAGGGACAAGGCTTAGTGTCACTCTCCAGGAAGGAGGAGATTTATGCAGTCAGGGGATAATTCAGGTTGGAAGGGACCTCTGAAGGCCATCTAACCCAGCCTCCTCTCCAAGCATGTCTAAAGGGCTAAGGTTATGCAAGGACTTCTTCAGTGAAACTTGAATATGTCCAAGGATAGCCATTCCCCAGTTTGACACAAAAGCCTTAGAACTGGAGCTGTTTTTTTCTTGATGCCTCCATGTGTGACCTCTAGAAAGCAGTGAAACCCGTTGGGCTGGAGAGGCACTCACTGGATGTGGCTGTGGTCACTTGATGGTCCTTAAGGTCCTTTCCAACTCAAACCATTCTGTGGTTTATGTGTGGAAATTCTAAAGAATTGCTTCCAAGTTTGAACAACACTGCATGATTTTTCTGGCATGGTTATGCTGAGAAACACTACTGATCGTGAACACTGCCCCTCCATGCATTTCTCTCACACACACACAGATGGCTTTTGTGGGTGGGGATGTGGCAGATGGCTACAACAACAGAAAACCTCCTTTTTGTTTGCTGGTGCTTTGTCTGAGCAGGGGGTCTTGGCTGGCAGATCCTGCAGCAGCCATGTCTACTCTGGACAAGCACCAGTAAAGCCAAGACTATTACAGGATATTTTTTGCAGTATTATCAGGAAACAGGTCTATACAGCAAAGTGTATTAGTGTTATCTGGAATTATATTCTATCTTTGAAAAAAAAAAAGTAAACCACCTGGAAATTTACCTGTCCTAGAGAAACACATTTCCTCTTGCACCTGAAGCTGACTATACCAGCTTCAGCAGCAGCAGCAACAACTTTGTGCAGTGTGCAAATTCAGCTAATAAGCAGGTTTGGCAATGACTTTGACTACAAGTACATTAAATCTCCTCACTGTCCTGAAAATACAAGCTAGATAATTCTGCATGGATCAATGGACATAAGGCTACAGCTTCCACTAGGGAAAAATTCTCTTCCTTGACTTGCCTGCACTTATCTCCGTTCACTAGCAAATATCATTCCCCTTTGTCACTAACGACTGTGTATTTGTTTTCAGTGCTTTATCTGAGGTACTCACCGGAAAGCTACAACGGAAATGGTTTGGAAAAAAAAAGTTCCAGCACAAACTACACAAGGCCGAATATGCGATTGTTTCCTGGACCTTGTCAAAGACTCCCTTCTCTGCAGTTTAGTCTTTGTTTGTCAGCAGCAATGGCAAATGCTTGGTGGATGAAAGGTTTGCTGATCACAGGAGGGTGTTCAACTTTCCAACTGCCAAACAGAGAACAGTCAAGCAATCCTCTGTAATCCTCTCAGTTAAACAATCTTTTGAGGCTTTCCCTTGCAGTGCCTGTGTAACTTGTAGAATGCATCTAGGATAGGGGTGCCAAACAAGTTCCCTATTCGTGGTATTTATTATCCTGCCAAAGTGAACTCGTTCCGTTTCCTGTTTTGTTTGTGTGTTTGAAATGCATTGCACAATCCCTGAGCAAGGCGAGTAAAAACGGGGTTATGGACCTACTTTGACAGGAAAACGGACAGCATTCTCCAATTTTACTGCTTGCTTTTTAAACACTGTTTTCAGTCATCTGATTGCTGGAAAACTGTTATTAAGACAGTGTATTTCAGTGTATTTTAGTATGTAAGCTTTAAGTGCTGTTCATCAGCTGACATGACTCTCACATTCACCATCTGCACATTTTGCCAAAGCTGATACTTCTGTCAGTCCCAACTTTCCCATTTTGTTTTCCTCTCACTTCTTCCTTTCTGAAGGAAGAACTGAGAGGAAAACAAAAATGTTTTCTGTGACCCTCCATCTCAGCTGGTACTCCTACCCTTGTCACCCCTGGGTAGGACTAGGTCTGCAGCAATAAATAAGCTATGTTAATTGGAGTTTGGATTAATTGGGTCACTCCTCATTAGTACTGCCTTATTTACCAGTCTGGTTTTATTGGTATTACAATTGCCTATATGAGTGTCCATATCTGCATGTATGGCTGTGTTGTATTTATAATCTGCATGCATGTATTTTAAACATATGCTTATATAAATCTGTGTATGCATATTTGTGTCTATATATGCATGTGCATATTTATTTATGTATGTTAACTATTTATGCATTTAGCTATACCAGGTCAGCCTCATTTGTGATGCTAAGAACTTTTCTCCCAAAGGTTTCCTCGTTTTCAATGAGTAGATTTCTAAAAGCGCAAATTTAAGAATTCCAAGGGATCTTTAGTGACCTTTAAAAAGTACAAAAATAGTCATAGGTTGCAAAATGTTGACTGCTCTGTTGATTCACAACATCATGTACCCAGAGTTTAGATACCACTGAGGTTTTGGATGTCAACAGTGATACATCACAGTCAGAGGATCATCTGGGAATAAAATAGTGGTTTCCTGTGATACTTTTTAAAACTTACTTATGAAACATGCATTCTAACTTTTTCCCCAGATGAAAAAAAAAACCAACCCCCACTTGTCATTTGTCTTTTAGTTTTCTAGAGCAAAGCTAGATTGAAAAGCAGAAGCTAGAATGGGATAAAATGTATGAAAACAAACAGGCCGGGAAATTATCTGTTGTTTTGTACTTCGGGCTTTTTCTTTTTCAGTAGTTTGCATACAATTTATAATAAAAATTAAAAAAATAAATTAGCATTCATTAGTAGATAATAATACTTATGTTTTATTAAAATGGTCTTGCTGTTCAGTACAATATCTGTATAAAACTTTGTTAGTGACATCAAATGGAATCTCCTACATTTGCAAATAGTGTAATAGTGCTTTTCTCAAAGTATGGGTTGTTGCAAGCAAAGCTCTATTCATTACTCTGTTGATAATTGTATCAAGTCCTGTTTTGAATGAGTTCTTGCCCGTGGGATTAACAGCAGCATGTGTTCACATAAAACAGTGTATTGTGTACCATCTAGTATGCCTAAATCATTTTTACTCCATTTTTTTAATTTTAGTGTACACAGTGGTATATGACAGCTAATGGTATTTTTATAATGGATCTGGTGTATTTCCTGGGTAACCTCTGCAGGTGACCCTGCATTGGGGGTTGGGCTAGGTGATCTTCAGATGTCCCTTGCAACCTAAACCATCCTGTGATTTGTGTTTGTTTTACTATAATGCGAGAGCATCCTTTTGGAAAATTGTGCTTTAAACATCACATGAACGCTAAAAAGCCCGCGTGGCATTTAAGAAATTGTATTACTAATCAGCCTACTATTGAAAAGATAGATATAATTTAAATAGTAAAAAAAAAAAAAGTTTTAACACTTTAAAGGAGGAAGTTTACACTGTGACAGTGCCAGGTCCCTCCCCTGGTGCAGACAAGAGGTGGCACCGGCCCGTGGCGTGGGGATGTTGGTCCCGTTCCTGCGCGGTGGGACACGGCTCTGCCCCAGCGCCTTTCCCTGCCCCTGCTCACCTGGTGCACCTGCCCTCGGGACGTCATCTCGCTCTGCCCATCGCGTCCCGGGGCTGGCTGACGTCAGGATGCGGTGCCCGGGACCGCCCGGCCGGACGCGGCTTCGCTTTCCCCGACAGCGCCGAGGCACCGCGGCCACCGCAGCCGCGGCTGCTGCTCATCCCGCTGCGGCTGATCCCGATCCTGCTGCGGATCCCCATCCTGCTGCAGATCCTCATCCTGCTGCAGATCCTGCAGATCCCCGTCCTGCTGTTGCCGCTGTTCCTGTTGTTGCGACTATTGCCGATCCTGCTGCTGCTGCTGCTGCTGCGGCTCCGGCGTGCGGCTGCAGCTCCATCGCCCGGAGCAGCCAGCACCGAGTTACCCAGCCCGGCCACGGCCGGGGCAATGCGGCAGGAGTCCCCGAGGTCACCGCAGCGAGACTGAGCCTGGACACGGAGCAATAACAAACCAAACCCGCTGGGGATTTGCAATGCAAGCAGCCTTTCCAGGTTTCTTTTCTGCTTTGCTCCCACCCTGCTGTTGGATTTGAAATCATGTATGTGTTTTGCTGTTGATTACAGGAGGGTGTTAAAATCTAGGGAGGGAAGAGTATTCGGAAGGATTAATATGTTAGTTTTGATTTAAGGGGATTTTATTTTCTTTCCCCTTATCCCTGCCCTTCATCTTTGTTAACACAACTTCATCCTTATTATTTTTATTTTAGGTCGGTTAATATTGTAGCTTTTGGGAATGAAAGAGATGGTTTTTCTGAGGACAATCAGCAGCCCAACCTGATCTGGAGCTATCTCGGGAGAAGTGCTCTCATTTCCCAGATCGACAGCAGCTTGTCTGCCAGTCATGTTGGAAACCCAGTTTTTACTGAGTATCAAGCCTGCGTATTTGGAAATGTCAGACTGGTGGTACACGACTGTCCTGTCTGGGTAAGAGATCCATCTCAGTCTTTTTAACTACACTTAACAGTGTGAGCTCTTTTAGTAAAATGAAATAATACCCTAATTTTAAATGGTTTTCATTGTTGTGGGATTTTATTCGTAGTTTTATTACTGCATTTAGTAAAAAACCTTTAAAAATGTAACCAGGCAAATGCTGGGAAATCTCAAAGATGCTATAAAAAGGTTATTATAAACAAGCCTCTGCTTGGCCTTCCCTGTAAAAGGTGGGGGTTTTTTTCAGCTGTGTTGCTTAGTGGAAATTTTGTGAAAGACAATCCAGAGGTAAACAAGAATGCCTTCTTTGTGACACTGCACCATAAGTTCTCTCTCCAAATATTTGCCAACAATAAAATGAAATTTAATTTTTCTCTAAAAAAAGGCAGTAAATTTTCCAGCGGTGAAAAATGACAGACTGAAAGATCTGATGGCTTATATATTATATGAATTCTATATTATTCATATAATAATCAAGGGAATAATTTTATTCCTCCTACAAAGAATAATCATGTCTTAACATTATTACCTTAATCTGATGGTAAATAAAAAAATATTTTGACACAGTTACAAGTTGTCAGCATTTTTGTTAGTAAGTGAGAAAACTTAGTTTGGAGTGTGAGCAGATCAATGATTATGTAAGAAATTATGCTGATAATCTAAATTAAAACATATTTAATGACTACTTAGCAGCCTTAAAAAAACCCCCTCAGCTTACCAGCTTTTAGAAATTAAAACAATAATCAGTTTCAGCTTCATAATTTTATCCTTTGGGTGATTTTTGTACTCCTGTAAGGGAAACATTTTGTAGAATCTGCAGGAGTCATAACATCTCCATGAAATGATCAGAAGCCAACAATCTTAAAATGAAACAATCCAGTTTAGCTGTCCTTCTGCTCTTTATTTCTTTTTGCCAGCTGCTTACAGACACCAGTTCAGATGGACTGGGGGATCCTGTTTCTAATCTGTGAAGCTGCATGTGACCTGCATGTGCAGTTTGCTGGAGTCACCGGAGCGCAGCAAAGAGTAAAATCTCCTGAATATAAATGAAGTCTGTAGGGCTTCAAAGGCTGTTTCAGAGGGATGGAGGGAGGTGGGTAAGGGAGGTGGGAAGGCAAGTGGGCATAGCTGGAGAAGGGGAAGCAAGGACATAGATTGGAGACAGAGTTGATGCGGTTTTACATTGCTTTAATTGCATTTCTGCAGAGCAAGGTTGTTCAGTTCTGTGCACCTTTTAATTTCTGCCCTTCAAAAGTTAGCTTGTTGCTGCCTGAGTCACTGCATTTCTGCAGCCTCAGGTTTTTTTGCCTCTATCAGCTAAAGGAGGCAGGAGATGTATTACTGAGAATGTTGAGGACAAATTAGCATTTTTGTCTTCATGGAAGACATGTCAGATAGCAGGACTGGGCTCTGCAGGAGGTTGTGTGTCATGCATAAAGCAGTGTCCTTGCTAGGGTAAGGCAGAGCAGGACCATTTCCCACAGCCTGGGTGCTTGAGGTTAACTATATCACAGCAGATCCTTTAGGGCTGCTCCTCTGCTAGCCTGGGGAAACAATAGAACAATTCAAAATGTTGACAGATGTTGCCTCCAGCCATATTCTGCATGGAAAAGGATCCCTGCTTCATCTTACCAAAACATAGAGGTGCTGGTATGGTGGGCCTTGAGGTATTTCAGCCTCTACCATCTGATCCCAAAAGAGATTTGCATTTTACTGGGATTTGTACCTCATCGAGACTAAATCCATATGATTAAGGCAAGAGAGTCCTGGACATGAACTTGGCAACTGAGTACACTGATAGCTATGAGTCTCAAAACACAGCTGTTCTTTGTCTTCTACAGCCATGAGTCTGGAAGCGTAGTGTTGATGTGGTTTTACTGAGTAGAGTTCCACAGTGAGTGGGGGGATCCTTCCTCAAGGCAGATTGTGGTGCACTTTAATTTTCTTGAGTTTCAGTCTGCTGCTGTACCTGTCAGCCCAGGATACTGCTCAGCCTTTTGAGTCTGCAGGAGGGTCAGAAGAATTTATATTTGTCATTTCCCAAAGACACCTGAAGTAAAATTGTACTTAATATATTTAAATTGCAGTTAATATATTTGTGTACTTGTGAGCCCCATGGAGGTCACTAGTACACAAATATTAACTACAATTTTGAGAAGGTGCACTGTTAATATTTTTTTCTAACTCTCCCTTACAACAATCTCTTTCCCTGAACCTTTTTGTATTTTTTCCTTGTTATTTACTGTACCAACAGGAGTAGTCCCCAAACACTGTGAGTTTTCTTATGTCAGAGATATCAGCCATAGTGTAGTTCTCTGGCTTTTTCCTCTTTATCATAATTCTCGTGCTCATTATGCTGCCTTGTGCTCCTTATGCTGGCCAGCCTTTACCATGTCTAAAGGCAGAGGATCTGAGCAATGTACAGATTTTATTTACAATTTTTAGAAATCTAGACATATTACTGCTTCAGTAAAAAAAATGACAGCTAGTAACTTTTCATTTTTCCGTACGTCATCCCTTCTTATTTTTAAGCTTGAATGCCTGAGGTGACAATTTACAACAAGTTATGATATCCTGGTAAAAAATACTATTAAATTCATTTATGAGAAGAAGACAGAGGCCAATATGAGCTTCTTTTGCTTTGTGAGGGGGATGTTTAGGGGGATTTCTGGAGGAGATACTTCCGTCTGTGCTGCAGATTACTTATCTGAGTAAGTCCAGGGGACTAGTAAGTTATGGAGAGTACACCCATAAAATTTTGTCCCGCTGCAGACCTGATAAGAAATTGCAGAGGAATCTTAAGAAGAAATGGGGAAGGCTCTGGTATGTGGAGATGTGGAGAACGTCAGTGTGAGGAGGTTTTGGTAATGGAGACTGGGTCTGTAAATGGATCAGAGGGAGGGATGCTCTCCAATGTCCCCCATGCAGTTCTCTTGGATCCTGGGGAAGTCCCAGGGAAACATTCCTGGGTGCCCAGGCACCCTTTTCCCCACAAAGAGTGGTTGGCATTGCTGCTGCCTCAGACCCAGGGTTGGAATGGTTGGACATGGGGACACTTATGAGCAGCTTTCAGAAAGAGTGTGGGCATTGCAAGGGCACTTGTGTGAGGAATTTCACTGCCATTCAGAAAGGCATTCATAAATCATTTTTAACAAAGCAAGTATTGTTGTCCTCAGGGATCATGTGAATTTGTAGGAAAATCATATCTTCAGTGCCTCTGAAAGCTTTATTTTCAACACTAAATCTTGAGAAGTATAATTTACTAATGGCAAGAATATGATGTGAGACACTTAGAATAAATGCATGCAAGGAAAAAAATGAAGATTTTTTCCTAATATGTCCTGAGTGGAACAGCAACAGAAGTATAATTAAAATTATAATTAATAAGGTCATAATAAAATAACCTTACCTGTACAGATACTTCTTCTTTTTGCCAACATCTGACTTGTGAAATGGAGCAGGAAGCATGATGAGGAGTAGCTGTTACAAAAATTTCATAGATGGAACCTGAAATTAAGGTTATTCCTGAATCTGAATGGCTGTTCATCATCTGATGACATTCTCCCTGTCATTTTTGCATGAAAGGTCCTCTAAAAACAATAATGAAGGCTCTAGATGCTCTGTCTTATGGATGTCTTGTGCAAATAGCCCATTGTCAGAAATATTTTTGGAGGATTTTCGTGGCACATGAGATTTATCTCCGTTGTAGACTGGAGTGAGTGAAAAACAATATACCAACATACCACAAAACAAATCTACAAACAATATAAAAATACACATATTAAATTCCACAGGAAGTTTCCATAAGCATTTTTTACTACTCATGCTTAAAGCTGTGCAGTTACCGTGTGTTTGTGGACCTGTGCTCTACTCTTTGCTTATGATACCACACATTGTCTCCAGTCTTGTAGAGATGGGCAAGTGCAGACCTGGGCTGATCTTGAAAATGGTCAGAGGGAAGGAAATTGCAAAGGAACAGATGTTCTTTTTGTCTGCCAACAGAACAGAACAGATCTATATTCCATGTTACTTTTGGGATTGTGTTGTATTTTTCCTTTAAACCTTTGCTGTGTTAAATGTATGCCACTCTGTTAAAAATTCTCAATTGAGATCTTCATCAATTAAAGTCTACTAAAGCTGTCCCTTGAAAATTCTCCATTTTTGCCTGCTTTTGTGATCAAGTTCTCCAAATGTCCATCTTGATGGCTGTCTCAAAACACTGTAGCTGGTAGTCCTACTTCTGGAGGTGCTAAATGTGCATTTATGTGTAAATGTTATACCATTAACAGGGCTTAAATGACTGTATTAAGTGCTAATTGACACTGTCCTTACCCTGGGATTATAATAGTCTCTAACTGAGTTGTCTCAAAAAAACAAATATCAAGAGCAATGCACTTGACCTCCTCTATTGTCAACATGGTTAATCATGTGAGAGCTATTTCTTGATAAATTGTTAATTCTGGTTTACTTATTGCAGAACAAAAGCTTCTATTACAGACATCAATGGGAATGTGTACTGTGATTTATTTCCTGACTTATTTCTTTGTAAGGTCAAGGCCTGAATTGGGAATGATGTGAACTGACACTTTAGGCAAATACTCCCTGACTTCGACTTCCATCAGGGTCATGCTACTTCTTGTAGTTAAGAGCATTGCAGCTACCTCACCAGATTTCAAACAATAACCCTTTTGAAGTGATCAAAAATAGTATGTTGACAATGCAAGCCATGCCACTGGTTGATATTGCTATTCTTTTATGTACTTCTCACCCATTTGTAATACTCTTATTTCTGTACTTGCTTTACAAAACTCAAATTGCTCCCCACTACCCAAACTTTGAGTTCTGCCCTTTTGTCACTTTTTCTCCGCTCATTTATTCCTATTTTCACATTGTCTTTATTTCATTACTGCTAATTTCCATTTTTTTTCCTCAGTGTCCCAAGTTCTTCTAGTTTTGCCTCACATGCTATGCAGGGCTGCCATGGAATCACAGAATCCCTGAATGATTTGCGTAGGAAGGAACCTTAGAGATCATCTCCTTCCAGCCCCCTTGCCATGCTGGGGAGGGGTTGCACAAACATGTGCTTGAGAATTGTTAGTTCTTTCCTATCATGTGCAGGAACACATTCCACTAGACCAGATTTCTCAGAGCCTCATCCAACTTGGCCCTGAGCACTGCCAGGGATGGGGCACCCACAGCTCCTTGGGGCAAACCGTGCCAGAGCCTCACCATCCTCTGTATAAAAAATGTCTACCTTATGTCCAACCTAAATCTACTCTCTTTTAGTTTAAAATCATTGTCCCTTATCCCACCACAACAGACCCTGCCAAAAAGTTTGTCTCCATCTTTCTTGTAAGTCCCCTTTAAGTATGAAAAGGGCAAAAAAGTCTCTCTGTTCTAAGAGGCAATTGTATTTCGGGTCATTGGAGGTTTTCTTCAGTTCTCTGGACCACTTCCAAACTTCTCTCAAGAGTTTTCAGTTCAGCATACATTCAAATCAAGGCTTCCCCTGGTGTTTATGAGCTACCTCCAGGTGAAGCAGAAATTGTGGAATCACAGTTCCATGACAGATACACAAGAAATAACCGTATATTGCATGTGGACACAGCACAGCTGTAAATGAACAGAATATCAAACAATTTCAGAGGTTAAGTTCTCAGCTCAGAGCAATGAAAATTTGAATATGGAGTTGAAAAAGAAAGTTTAGGTATGCAACTGAAGTCCTTATCCTGAATACATTAATACCTGGTGAAGCTGTGTAGAAGCTCTAGTGATAAAAGTCACACTGAATTATTAAGTCTGTATTTAAAAGTTCATAAGTACATAGAATAATTCAGTGGTACCCTTCCTCTAAAATGGTGTGATTAATAATGTTTTTGTATGAGTTGCTGAAAACATCTATCACTGAAGGTGCTTTTATTTCCTAAATGAAGCAATTTTAAAGTTAGGTAATTAAAGCAGCAAAGATTCTTCCTGAAAAGAGTATTCCCTGATAAATCCTATTGTTAATTCTTCTGGCAGAATTCCTGAATTCTCCTGAATTTTCCTGAATGGAAAATATTTATGATTTATTATAACAAACAACTTGCTCTCCAGACAAGGAAATTACAAAGCAGGAAGTCTGCTCATTGTTGCATGTCTTCAAATAAGATCTAATCAGAAAAAAACAGTTAGGTAGAGTTTTGCATTAAGAATATAGAATATTTAATCTTTTTCTTTATAGACAGTAATTTCTTGATTGGTGTTTTTTTTTCTTTTTAGGATATATTTGACAGTGACTGGTACACTTCCTGCAGGCTCATTGGAGGAGCTGATATTATTGTGATTAAATACTCTGTCAATGACAAGACTTCATTTCAAGAACTAAAGGACAGCTATCTGCCAATGGTAAAAAAAGCACTAAATCACTGCTCAGTTCCAGTAATAATTTCTGCGATTGGTGCAAGAAAAAACGGTATGTATCCAGCCTCCTGTAACAACAGATAAAATCTCATTTGGAAGTTGGGTATAATGTAATTTCAGTAGAAGCTTGTTGTTTTTCCAAGCTGCTAACAGAAACAATTAGTCTGTCAGGATGACAGTAATATGCACATGTATTTTGTCTCTCTAGACTGATGTGCTGGCAATAACACTGTGCTTAATTAACCTCAGTGATGATAAGCAACCTATCCTTGTTTGACCTCTGCAATGACTCGTCTTGTGGAGCCATCACACATGGGTTTCTAGTAATTTGGATTAGGCAACGTACATTTGGGTATAAAGTATCTGTAGTGTATGAGAATAAAATTATATCCAGCATTCTGAAAACGTTGGAAAATGGTTGGGGAAAGTCTTGAAATTCTCTGGGATTTTCTTCTTAAAGCAATGAATGAAAACCACAACCCTGGCTTGTGTTTTACTTCATTATACTTTACTAAAACAAGTGTTTCTGAGAGTCCCTCCTTTTAATGAGTAAGACACATGATGACTGTAGATGTAGACATTTATTTTGTACTGTACATAGAAATATTAATCCATATGGAGTATATTCTCTGTGGATGGAATGCTCAGTGTTGCTAAAGTCTACTTATATACCTTTTAGTCAGTGACAGATATAGGACAGTTAAAGAGCTGCATAACAGTTAAATATTTATTTTCTTCCATTTGGTAATTCAGTGATCATGACCCAGAACTTTCATGTTCTGATTTATACAGGAGTCATAAATCAAACAATCTCTAAAAGCAAGGTCTTGGTAAATTGTTTGTATTCCTCAAGCATTTCCTTAAACTTTGTTTTTAAGAAGAGGATATCACCAAACTGTATGACTCCCCTAGTAGTTATTTTTTCTTTTCCACTTAGTTTTTTCTGTGTTCCTCCCTAAGTAATGTGGCCACGAGAGACACCAGGCTGGATCTCTGAGTTTACCCTGGGACCTGTCAGAGCAAACTGCTGTGCACACACAGAACCCTTTTGTTTCTAGGAGGTATTTGTGAACACAGCAGTTTGCTCATACAAGTTATTAAGATCTTTATCCTCTGTACTGGTAAATGTTGCTGCCAAAACAAATGATTAAAAACAAATGCTGTTTTATTATGTTATCCATAGGTCTAGGCAGAGGACATTAGCAGGGAGCATGCACAGCACATTTGAAAGTACATCCATGGCTGCCACGTTCTTACTGTCATTAAGCAAAGCTGACCCAATGTGGCTAAAAGATTTTTAACATTTAAATGGCAAAATCTTAAAAGTACCCATTTTGTGTTTTTAAAAAAATATGTGAAGTACATGTAGATGAATCAGATCCTGCAGTACGTACAAACCCATCAAAGGTTGGTCTGGAGTGGAAATTTTCTTTTTTCACTACTGTGTGTACTTCCTGCATGGACAGGCCACAACAATTCAACAGGTTTAAGGGTGACATTAATGAATGATAACACCTACAGGCTAGTACAAGATCTGGGCATGCCAAAGCCAAATCTGACATCCATAAGTCTGGCTGAACTCTTCCACCTTAACAAAATCAAGAAAGTAATGCTAATGTAATGTATACAGAGGTTTGTAGAGTGAGTAGTGTTTTGAATTTATTATTATGAAGTTGGAGTTTTTTCTATCATTACAGATTTCTTACTTTAAAATTCCTATGCTTTCATTTCCCTCTTGGTTCTTCTGTAAGTAAGATATCTTTACAGTTATTTAGGAATCTAAGAATTCTGCATTATTTGGCCAAAATGGTTATTTTTCATCACTTTTTACCCCAGGAGTGCCTTGCACCTGTCCCCTGTGCACTTCAGACAGAAGGAGCTGTGTCACAACTTCTGAAGGAGTCCAGCTTGCGAAGGAACTAGGAGCCACTTACCTTGAACTGCACACTCTTAATGACTTCTACATCCAGAAATACTTTGGAGGAGTGGTGAGTGAGAATCTGCAGGTTTGGAAGCAGGGTGGAACATGCATGAGGTGCATGACTGATATGAGGGCTTCAGAGAGCCAGGGGAGGCACACCATGGGCCCTTCCAGCAGGTGTCGAGTTCCCACCAATGCAAAATTCAAGTTGGATATTAGAAAGAAATTCTTCACAGTGAGGGTGGTCAGAATGGTCCAGGAACAGAATGGTCCAGAGGGCTGTGAGTGCCCCATCCTTGGCAGAGTTCTTGGCTGGGTTGAAAGGGGCTTGGAGCAACCTGATCTATGGAAAGTATCCCTGCCCAGGGCAGGGGGATTGGAAGAACTCAATGGTCTTCAAGGTACTTTCCAAGCCAAACCATTCCAGGATTCTATGAATCTATGATGATATCTGAATTAGAAGTAGCGAGGTTGCTCTGGTTTTAAGCAGGAAGATTTAGGAAAGCTATTTGACGCATTGCAGTAAGTTTTCCACTTGTATTCTTGTCCTTTTATCTTGCTGGCTAACACCCTGCTGAACGAAGCCACTCCCCAAGATAGAATTAGCATTTAAAGAGGTCAGTAAATTGAACATCTTTGTGTCTGTCAGTTCTAGGAAGATTAAATACACAAGAATTACCCATAATCATTTGAATAAATAGTCTTTTAAATTGTGCTAGTTCTATCTAAATATAGTAGCTTCTCAAAAATGAGTTTTGGGACTTTCCTGGACGACTGGAAATAGCATCAGCAGCTTTAGCCCTGCATACTGAACCTGTTATACCCCTTAATTTGAAGTATAGGTTGTTATTAAATAACAAGTGTTTTGGTTTTTTTTTTTAAATATATTTCTTGTCTTAGCTTGAATATTTTATGATCCAAAGTTTGAATCAGAAGTCATCTGAAAAAATGAAGAAAAGAAAAAAGACGCAGAAGTGCCGTCGAGTCCAACCACCTCAGCTTGAACAGCCAGGTGCTCATTGATATCTGGTCTCTAGTGTAATACCTTATGTGTGTCACTTTCTTTACACTATCAATATTTTTTACAACATTTTTAAGTAACAGTTGTTACTATGAGCTGTGCTATCCATTGTCAGCTGTGCTGGTTATGTTGCATCACCTTTAGTGATAGTTTAATTTACTTGGGGAGAATTGTATGGCAATATATAACATCACACTAGATTTCTAGTTTATTTTAGATATAACTAATAGGAATGGTTTTCTGGTGGATTTACAAAAACATGAATTCATAAAATCTTTACATAAAGTCTAAATGGAGAGATTACAAAAGAAGGTTGTTAGAGTATGAATTATTAATCTACAGTATAATCAAATAGTGATTTTGTTTGCTGCAGATAAAGCAAGGGAGAGAAGTACACACCTTTATGTGATTTCTGAGCATCTGATGCATTTGCTCAGTGAAAAAATTACTGACAAGTAGTTGCCTGTAAATCTGTAGTTGTCTCTTCTTCCATGTTCTAAAAATTTGCTCAGACCTCTTAGATTTGGAATACACAGTCAAAATTTCTTTATAGTGTAACTTTCTGTAGAGGGTTCATGAGAGGACAGACACTTACTATTAAACTAAGTGTTTCTTAACTTACTGTACTAAATATTTCCATTTTTCGAGTATTTTACTCAAGATATTTAAACAGCATATAAGAAATATTCTTATTGAAGATCTCTTTTAAAAATAAACTGACCTGATAAGGCCAGTTGTCCTGTTCTTAGCACTTGCTAAGGTTGTAAAACTTAGGCTCTACAGCCTGGCTTCTTTTGCAGAAAAGATGCCGATCCTAAAGGGTGAAGCCTCACACTACAACGCAGACCTGCACAACCTGCTCTGTGGCTGCCAGTGTGCAGATGTGGCCTTCTACCCTGAGGACCTCAGCACAGCAGTGGAGGCTCACAAGATCATCCTCTGCTCTGTCAGCCACCTCTTCATGCTGCTCTTTGGGGTGAAGAGCCCGTCTGATGCCCACGACGCCTCCGTCGTGCAGCTGGCACAGAGCCTCTTTGCGGTGCAGGCGGGGGATCCCTTCCCCTCCTCCCCCCGCAGGGTCCCACCCTGTGTCCCACCAGTCAGGGTGGTGGTGAAGGATTCTATCTTCGGCTCTTGTCTCCCAGATATCCTCCACTTCATTTATTCAGGTACCTGCTGGCAACCTATTTCCTATTGTCTCATGAAGGAATATGTGCATCACCCTAAGGAACATGGCTTTGCTGTTGCTAGATGATGTCTCACCTTGTTTCCACACCTATTTTATCCCTTGTCAATACTATGCACAATGAAAACACCATCACCTATAACAAAAATTAAGTTAGTTGTCATTCCAGATTTAATGGGCCTAAATTAAGTTACTCCGCAGGCTAACATCAATAACATGCAAAATTTTGCCAAAAAAAGTTTGGAGTTTGAGTCAGTTTCAGATCCTGGGCTTTAAAAATACTGTAAATAGTTACATGTTCTAAACAGAAGAGCAAGAGTGCAGAGTTGCTTAAGAAAACTCAAGTAATTTTTATTCTGAGAATGGTGCAGCTGAAGAGAAAACAGTGATAAGTGGCTAGAATGTGGAGACCTCTGATGTGTTGCATGAGTTCTGCTACCAGTTGGTACAGTCTGTGACATCACCAACCTAATGCCAGCTATCAAAATGGCACTGATATTTTTTTAACTTTTCAGATGTTGCTTAGAATTCTTCAGCAGAAAGATTTGGGTTTTTTTTTCTGGAAGTAGCTAATGCCTGTTTGTTCTTTAGAAAATATTTTTTAACCTGTCAGAGAATCTTTCAGCTTTCAGTTGAAGTTTTTACATCAAAGGCAGTTCTTTCCAAAATAGTGTCAAACATAAAGAATAGATGAAGAAGTTTTTCACTGAAAAAAAAAATCAGTGAATAATTTTTTTTTCTTTTTCGTATTTATTTGAGCCAAGATAGGGGATGAAAACTGGATTTTCAGCAGTATTTTTAATTCATAGAGTAATTTAATAATTTGGCTTGGAAAAGATCTTTAAGATTATCAATTCCAACCACTAACCCATCACTGCCAAGCCCGTCACTTAAACCATGTCCCCAGGTACCACATTTTTGCAGTACCTCCAGGGATGGTGACCCTACCACTGCCTTGGGCACCTTGCTCCAGTGCTTGACAACCCTTTAGGTGAAGAAATTTTCCTGATATTGAATCTAAACCTCCACTGGTGGAACTTGAGGCTGTTTCCCCTTGTTCTGTCACTTATTACCTGGGAGAAGAGACTGTCCCCAGCCTGGCTACAACCTCCTTCCAGGCAGTTGAAGAGAGCAAAAAGTTCACCCCTGAGCCTTCTTTCCTCCAGTCTAAAAATCTTTGTAAGCATCTTCATCTGTTACCATCTACAGCTTGGGTCTAGTTTCTGTGCACCAATTTTCCTTTTTTACTTTCCTTTATGCCGCCAAGGAGCTGTGAAACTTTGCAGCTGCAGGCAGAGCTCTGCTTTATGTTTTGGTGCCTCTGAGAGGTGAATGCACTTGAGGTACAGGCTGTGAAGAGAACAAATCATGATTTTTTAGATTTTAAGGACTGTGACATGATGCCCATGAGGTTATAAATCCTTAACCAGTGTGATATAGATGGGAGATAAGTGAGCTGAGGATGCTGATTGAGCCTCTTGACAGCAGAGCGTCTTCAGGGCTGTGCTGAGTTGTGCTTGTTACTGAGCTTGATCTATTTCTGTCTCCGTCTTGTCCTGGGTTAGAATTGAAAGTTACCACAAAACCCCACTTTTCCTCTGAGACTTACTCCAGCAAAGCACATGAAGATAAAACTATCTTTGTTTTTACTCTCTTCATTTTTCCAAGAAGGCTGTTGAGACAACTCAGTTAATGCCATGGCTTCGACTGCGAAAACAAGAATAACAGAAATTCTACTGCAAACATTGTGCTGATTTAACTGTGAGGACTAAGAATGTAACTGTACATTGAATTTTTCTAGTTCCGACCCCTACAGAGCAACGCAGCCAGCAGCACGGGCAGAAAGTAAAAAATTTCCACAAACGTTGAAACATTAAGGATTTTTTTTTCTGAATCTCTACCTGCAATATACAGTGACTGAACTAGGAGGAATGAATAGATTGAGTGTGAAAGCAAGTGAGGTGCTCTAGTCTGTTGGTACTTGGTTGCACTATAAAAAGTACCATGAAAATTTAATGAGCAAAAATTGCATTATGCCCTTCCTAAAAGGCTGAATTATTTGCAAACCCCCTACCATTTCTGCAGGATGTGTTTGGCATTGATATCATCTTTCCTCTGCCTGCTCAGGCCTGTGCCTTGCTTGTTTTATAACCTGTTTCCCCCTGGTTTTGTGATAGGTGCTTTCCAGTGGGAACGATTAGAAGAGGACATAAGAAAAAAGCTGAAGGATCCAGATAAAACAGAACATGTGCTTGAGAAAGTTAAATGCATCCTGAAAACTCCAGGAAAGGTACATCTAACTCCCTTGGGTCACCATTAGTTATTAAGTTTTGGAGAAATTGTTTTGTAGACAAGGTTTTCTTGTCAGTCTATTTTAAAGTCACTTTGGAATAAACAGCCTCTACTTTTTCATGCTTTCAGTGGGTAGTTTGCTGGCACATACACAGAGATCCTGATGTAACATGCAGAATTAATGTAATTGGTAAAAACCACACAAGCAGGTATTCTAAAAGGATTACTTTTATTCTAAAAGGATTACTTTTTTATTCACAGCTTTAAACATTGTCTGGCAATATGATTATGGGTTGCTAATTCCCATGTAATAGAGGCTGCCCAGGAAAGATTTGCTCCTGAACATGAGCCAAAAGTTTGGCTTCTGCAGTAGATCCAGATGGGTGGTTTCTCATATAAATGCTGTGATGTGGAAAGCTGTCTGTAACTCAATATATTTAATTCAGTATAAGACCACACAAAACCCAGAACATATAATTAAGTTAATAAAAAGTCACAATGTAAAATTAGTTTTAATATAGAATTAGTTTTACAGACATTTTTTCTTTGAGCATATACATTCCATGATAATATAGAACTTGCTCGAAAGATTTCTGTTGATTTAGAAAGGAAAACCTCTCAGATACTCTAGGAACAATAAAATATAGACATCAAAAAGTCACTGAACTGTTTTCAGCTTATGACTGCTCTGTCTTAGGCTTACCAGCCCTTAGTGCCACAACTAAAACATTTATAGGTTTGGCCTTGGACAGCCTGAAGACTTTTAACATAGTGAGCCTGAGCTGTTGTAGCTTCTTTTATTCTTTATTTACGCTTTCAGGGTACTCTTATTTCCCATTTAAGCATTCATTTTTTTTAAGCCAAAAAGAAGGAATTGTGATTTTTCTTAGTAAAACGAAAAATTTTATAAATTTAACATTTTAACCATAAATTCAACCTCATCTGAATTTCATTTGTCAGCATCTAGCGACACGATTTTAATATAGTTCTTTTACTCAGCTTTTAAATTACACTCTTAAGGAAAGAAAACCAAAACTGAAAACTAACTGGGAGTACTGGGTTTTGGAGGGTCTTGATACTACCAGGTTATTGCAAGAGGAGTCTGTGCTGCAGCCTGTGAGCTCCCTCTGCCTCTGTGGAGGTAATTCCAGGGCAAGATAAACACCAAACTTCCAGATGACTTGCCTTTGTACACGGCATCACACTGCAGGGTGGATGTGTGTCCCATCCTGCTCCCACCAGAGCCTCCAACCTCATTCTGCTGCAGCATTGGGTCTGCACAGGGAATGTCTGCAAAGGTTTGGACTCCAGAAAACTGATGAAGCCCAACCTGCCTGTAGGGGCTGGATGGGGTAGGTCAAGAATTCCAAGGAGAGAGCTCAAATGTGACTGTGAGGGACAAGAGGCCCCTCAGAGCTGCTGCACTGCAGGGAACAGGAAATTAGAAGACAAAAAGCAATTGCAGAGGAATGGACATGCCAGAAGCTGTTGTTTATTTTCCCATATAAATGATGCCCCATAATATTTAGTTCTGTGGGCAGCTGCTCATGACAGCGCTTAATTACCAATTTATTTTTCAGCTAAACACTGTAAAGGACTGCAAGTCTCACCAGTTAAAACGGCTCTATAATACTTCTCTCAGGCTATTCTTTAACACACCTGTGCTGGCTGATGTAATCTTCAAAATACAAGGTACAGTATCACTGTTCCCTTGGCCTCCATCCTTTACCCTTTTCCCCCTCTTCAAGAATGTGGGACATGGAAGTGACCATGGCATCAAAACGAAGGAAATATGAGTGCTTTGCTGTCACTGTGGACAGTATTGTTGACAAGTATTTTTTAAAACCATGCTTATCCACTAATAAAATGTGAACTGTTTTCCTTATAATTGATACATCTTCCAATTTTTTCCTCAAATTCATCAGAGTAATTGTATCAAAATTAAGTAACTACTAAGAAAAATTGAAGGCCCTAATCTTAACTAGACAAACAAATTTCTAAGTTTTTGAGCAATTCCTTGGATTATCATTGCTTTGAGTTTTCTAGCTTACAGAAATATGGAAGCCAGGAAAAATTGGAGCCCATTGTGTCTGTGTGAAGACACAGAACATGACTGAATATCTTAATTAGTAGATAAGTGTCCATTCACAAGCACATACAGGATACATAGCATGCAGCTCAGACATTTTGAAAGTAGAAGTACAGAGGGTAGAAACAGAACAAAAGACAGTAAATGCCAGAAGGTTTCAAACAATTACTCAGGTACCAATGTTGTGATTAAAGACATAATTAAAACAGTAACTTCTTTGTAAGTATATACAGTATATTGCATATGAGTTGATCTGTTTATTATAATTTTGACTAAAACATTTACATCCAACACTAAATGCTCATTTTGGGCATTTTGGGTTTGGTTGCTGTCATGACCGGCTCTTGTTTGGCACTTCCTTGCATACTGAGCTGGACTGCTCAAGTCCAGCTGGACTCTGCAGCCTGGAAGGCCTCTTCCACCCTGGGCTTTTGGCCTCTCCGCGTCTTCCAAAGGCTGTAGTAAAGCAAGGGGTTCACTTGCAAATAATAGAAAATTAATAAATTTCTGGGAAAAAATCATCAGTGTTTTTTTCATAAGACAACCATTCAGGAAATTCACTTTGGCACAGTATTTAATCTATTTAAATTTACACTTACTTACTGGACTTAATGGAATTTCATCTGGAAAATTTGCCTTTTCTCTGCTTTGTATGGTCATGCTGTACAAATATTACCAGCAGGGTTACTGGTGAACATAAATGACTCTTCATAGAATTATTCAGGCTGGAAAAGACCCCTAAGATCATCAAGTCCAGACATTAATCATTTGCATAACAATTCACAACACTCCATATTTATGAAATGGGCTGGAGGTTCAGTTAGGGTGAACAGATTTATTCGATTTTGACTATTCTCAGTTGGTTAAGTCTATTGCCTTTTGGCTTAAATAATTTTTTGTTTGTTGATTTTGTTTTATTTTACTCTTCATTATTCATCCCAACTATTATGCAGTGAGTGTGTTGTTAGTCATTGTCAATTTTCAATACTTTAATCATGTTCGGTGGGGTGAAGACCTCCTAAGAAGACACGAACTTTAAAATGAAGATCTTTCTGTGTTATATAAAATCACTGTATATTTATTTTTGTCTTGCATTCTGCAGGTGCAACTGTACCAGCCCACAGGGCAGTTCTGGTGGCTCGCTGTGAGGTTATGGCAGCTATGTTTAATGGTAATTATCTAGAAGCAAATAGCATTCAAGTTCCAGTGTATGGGGTTTCCAAAGACACTTTCCTGTCCTTCCTAGAGTACCTTTACACTGACTCCTGCTGCCCAGGTAAGGAAACTGTAAAACACAGTTCTATATCTGTAACTCATTTTTCCACAGCAGGGCATTGATAGAGAGTAATGTAGCCAATATTTGATTGAAAATTGCCAATATTCGAATGTGCAATGTCTCAAGAAAGATAACTTTTTTGTATTGTGTAATAAAAAAAGAAATCTGTCCTATACAAGTAAAATAGAAGAAATATTTCTAATAAAATTATTTATTTGCTTTGTGCTCACATAACAAGACTCAAAGAAGTTTCAGTTTCATTTCTGATCCATTTTAATATTTGGTCTTTTTTTTTTTTACATTACAGTAATACTGCTTTCTAGTCTGGATTCTCTGTTAAATTTAAAAGTTGTCATTTCTTGAACACACATATAGCTGGGTGAATTATAAACAAGGTTAAATTGCAAGAATAGCTTATTTATACACATGGTTATCTTATGTGTATGTAAACCCAGAAAAATATGCCAACAGGAGTGTTTGGCAAGAAAAATTGAGCTAAAATATTCTTTATGTGTTGATCATTATCTTTCTTATGAGAAGAAAATCTGAATACTAAATCTAAAACTTGATTTAAATGTAGCTAATTTTCCTTGATATAATGAATAAATGCTATTGTGATATGTATTTTTGCTTTTGTTTTCTTTTGAAATAACTATTCTACTTTATTTTTATATTCCATGTTTCTCTTTTCACTCCACCTAACATTTTCTTGTTTATCAGTTTAAAAATGCAACTACCATGCTGTATTTAAGATAGAAAGTCATTATTTTTTTCGTCTTTGGACTTTTTGCTATATTTTCTTGTATCATAAAAGTGCTTTTCTGAAAGAGAACTTAGCTAAATCTAGTTATTAATTCTCAGTTTCTCTAAACAGATCAGCAGCACATGACTCATCATCTTCAAGATCCACAATATTGACAGCAATTCTTCACACCCATCTGCCAAAAAGTTCTAAACACTTTTTTTTTTTCTTAATTGAATAGCTTATCTGGAAGAATAAGGTGATACAGAAAACAAAAAAATTTTAATAATGAAAAAATAAAACAAGGTGACCACAGGAGTCTGATTTTGTGTTTGTTCTTAGGTATTTAAAATTCAACTTGGTGAAAAATACCTTTGATCATCTTGTCAAAAGGGTAAAATACATGTAACTTGTGTCTTCTTGTTTTTCAGCCAGTATTCTCCAGGCGATGTCCCTGCTGATCTGTGCAGAGATGTACCAAGTAATGAGACTCCAGCATATTTGTGAACTTTACATCATCACGCAGCTTCAGAGCATGCCTAGCAGGGAACTGGCTTCCACAAGCCTCAGTATTGTTAGCTTGCTCAAAAAAGCTAAGGTACTTACTGTGAATATCAAATGAGAATACATATGTTGACTTTTAGAAGTTGTTTTGAAAATATTAAGAGCAATTTCTGTTCCCAAGGAAACATGTTGGTATGAAATCTGTTTATTAGGGTCAACTGCCAGAAGAAATCCTTCAGCCTTTAATTGCTGGTTGTGCAGTTACAGAATCACAGAATTGCCTCTACCACTGTACCCAAGCCTGCTCCAGAGCTTTACAACCTTTACCATGAAGAAATTTTTCCTGCTATTCAACCTAAACCTTCCTGGCACAACCTGAGGCTATTTCTTCTTTTTCTGTCACTTTTATCTGGGTGCAGAGACTGATCCCCACCTATCCACAGCCTCCCTTTAGGGAGTTGTAGAGAGTGATAAGGTCACCCAGAGCCTTTTTTTTTTTTTTTTTTTTTTTTTTTTCCCCAGGATAAAAACCCCACCTCCTTCAGCTGCCCCCCATAAGATTTGGGCTCCAGACCCTCTAGTCACACCCTCATCCATAGAATTTCTTTTGTCATGGACACACTGCAGTAATTCAACTTAATTACAGCTTCTTCCAGGAAAGATGGGGCTTAGACAAGTAAAGATGCACTCATTCCTCTTTTAGTCAAAAAAGAAAATTATGTGGTATGAAGGTGACAAAAGAGTTCCAATTGCATAAAATATTGAGAGAAATTCGTAAAAGCAGGAAAAGAAAAGATAAGAGGCTAAAAAGAGAGACAATAAAGATAGGGTTGGAAAACATAAGACGAAAATAAAAACTAGACTGTAGGATATTGCCTTTAATTAAACAGGATTTTCTGCAGAAAGAGGAGACCACAAAACCAACATGACACATTCCTTCCCTCCATTCCTGTGAAGCTCTGCCTCTGTGCATATGTCAAAATTTCCAAGATTCATGATACCTCAGGGGTTTTTTCCACCTCTGGGAGAGGGACTTCGTTAATTTGTTCATGGGTGTTGACCTGTTTACATATTTCCATTAAATTACGTTTCCTTCATTATCTTCTATAGTCAAAATTTTATTTAGTAAATTGCTTCACAATGGAAACCAGAAATTTTTTGACATGTGAGATGTGGTTGTGTTTTAGACATGATAGCATTAAGTGGCTTTTTTGTCTTTTCTTTCTCCCCACAGTTTCACAATTCTGATTGCCTTTCAACTTGGCTTCTTCATTTTATTGCCACTAACTACCTCATCTTCAGTCAAAAGCCTGAATTTCAAGAACTTTCAGGTATTTTTCTGTTCATTTTGAAAAGACAAATGTTTTTATGTTTTGCTGAGATGAAAAGTAATGTTCTGGATAATACCATTTTTGCATGAGAAAATAATTAGGGTTTCTTTAGGATATTCCAGCAGGATGTTTCACCACCCTGGTGTGGGATCAGCACACAACATGATACAGCCAGTACAGCATCACCATTTTTATGGGTCCTGTTGGAATGGCCAGGTTTCCACTCATAACTGCATTTGCTGGACCAGTTTGGTCATTTTATGTCAACCCCTTCATATTATCGTGCTAATTTAAATCAAGGTAATGGGTCATTTTTGATACTTCTTCAAGTGCTAGGGTTTTCCTTTAAGAAAATAGGATTTTTATAGTATGCTTCAGCAGATCTTACAAAATGAAAAATTATGGCCCAGTCAAGTACATAAATCCAGCTTCTTCCAGGGACCTGACATTCATTTTTCCAAGCATTTGTATTTGCTTCTGGTGGTGTAACTAGAAAGTTTTGCTCATTGCCTGTGTGATTTTCATTCACCCTGATGAGGGGTGCATCTCTTTGACCTGTGACACCTCATCACCTCGAGGTTCAGGACAGCAACACAGCAGCAGGCAGCAGCTCTCCAAGGGCTTTCCAAGACCTGAGACCTTCACAGAAATGCAGAATTAGCTGAGTTGGAAGAACACACAAGGATCACTGAGTGCAACTCGTGGGTCTGCACAACATCATCCCCAAGAGTCACACCATGGAGCCTTGTCCAAAAGTTTCACGACCTCTGTCAGGCTGGTGCTGTGGCCACTGCTCTGGGGAGCCTGTTCCAATGCTGAAATGCACACTGGGGGAAGAACCTTTTCCTAATCCAGCCTAAACCTTCCCGAGGAGGTCTGAACACAACTTCAGGCCATACCCTTCGAGTTTCTGCCCCTCCTTTTTCCCTCTGCCCATCCTCTTCCCCTCAAAAGGAAGTTGCAGACCCCCCTGAGGTCTCCCCTCAGTCACCTCCAGGCTGAACAGACTAAGTGCCCTCAGATGCTCCTCACACAGCTTCAGCTCAAGGCCCTTTGCTGCCCTCCTTTGGACACTCTCTAATAGTTTTTATGTCATTCTTGTACTGTAGTGCCTCAGTCTGCCCCAGACTTGAGGCGGTGCCCTCCCAGTGGACAACAGAGCCGGACAACCTCCTCCCTTGCCTGGCTGGCCATGCTGGGCCTGGTGCCCCCAGGGCAGGAATGTCCCTCCTGGCTGCCAGGACACTGCTGACTCAACTTGTCATCAACCAGGTCCAGGCTCCTTTCCAGGGCACTGCTGGGCAACATCTCATTCCTCAGTCTGCCCATACATCCAGGGTTGCCCTGTCCCAGGTGCGGAGTCCAGCACTTTCCCTTTTTGAACTTCCTATGGGTGGGGATCACCCAGTCTTTCATTCACTGAGGCCTCTCCGCAGGGCCTCCCTTCCTTTGAGGAAGTCAGTAGCTCCTCCCAGATTTGTAGCATCTGCGAACTTGCTCAGTGTCCTTTTCAGTCTTCCATCTAGGACACTTAAGATGTTGAAGACCGCAGGGTGAAGGATGGAGGCCTTTGGAACCCCAGTAGTGACAGGTCCCCAGTCTAATGTCACCCCAGTCACTGTCACCCTTTGTGCCTGACCTGTGAGCCAGCTGCTCACCCTTCACATGATGTGTTTATCCAGCTGTGGACTGGACATTTTGTCAAGAAAGATCCTGTTTTAGTGAGAAACAGTATCAAAAGCTTTACTGACATGCAAAAACATTACATCAACTGGCTTCCCTTGATCAGTTAGGTGATCGTAGGGAAATCAGAGGAAATGAGATTTGATTAGTAGGATATTCCCCTGAGGACTGAAGCCTTGCCTCGTGCCCAGGTGAGTGCAGCCCGCCTGCCCTCAGGCTCTCCTGGCTGTGAGCCTCTCTCTGTGCCTTCCTCTGAGGCCCTCAAGGAGCAGTGGATGCAAGCTGACTCTGGAATATCTGGGGTTAAGGGGATGAAAATGCATCTTCCTGTAAATGCAGAGGAGAGTAATCTACATAATGTGGGTAAAAAACTCTTATATGACTATGTCAGTGATTAAAAACCACACGCAATAAGAGATTAATGTCTTGCTGAATTATTAGCTGCACTCCTGACCTTGCTTTCTGTACTGATCTTGAGACAAACCACTGGCACAGGAATTGATGTACCCTGCTTTATAGTTTTGCAGCATAGAAAAATCCTTGCATACCACATATGACTGTTCTCTAGGGATAAAGTATGCTCATCTTTAGGAATATCTCTCTGCTCTCCTTAATGAGTATTGTATTCATTTTTAAAAAAAAACTTTTTTATTACTAACTTAATAAAAAGGAAACATTGTGTGGTAACTCTTACCTCTGTGCCATAGCAAAATAGGCAGCACTCACATTTACTTTTGTAGTTGTATTTATATCTTTAATGGGTTTTTATCTATTTTAAAATACTTTTTGCAGCCTGTGCACATGTGCTCTATGTCTATATATTACATTTAATTCCTTTATTTCTTTTTCTAGTGGAAGAGCGTAATTTTGTAGAGATGCATCGATGGCCTTCAAACTTGTATCTGAAGCAGCTTGCTGATTACAGGAACTATATCCACTCTCAGAAATGCCACTGCACAGTAATGTAAAGAGACTGAGTACATATAAAGTACATTTCAACTGCAAAATTTCGGCTTGGGGATTATATAAAATATAAAAACCATGTCAAGAGTGAAACCTGATGCTCAACTCCTCTGGAAATTACAGACATTCTTTGTTTTGCTAACAAGTCATTCTAATTTTTACCTTGAAGCATTGAGTAATATATGTGAAGATTTTTTTAAAGCACAAGGACTTCATATTCATGGGGATTAAATGTATTACAGGACAGTGCCGTGACTGGCATCTGCTCCCCTTTCTTATTTCCTTTCTGTTTATTTTATTGTTTTTCATGGTTATTTGTGGCTGCTAAACTGAATCTGTTGAAAATAGACTGGTTTTGTAAATCTGTGTGTAATAGTAGCATAGGAATACAGTAGCAGTGCAGGGAAACTGAGAAGCCAGGTCATAAGTTCTTCATATACATCAGGTTGCAAAAATTTTCTGCAGCATTTGTTAGTTCACAATATAATGGGTAGGCTTAAGAAGCATTGCAGTTACTAATAATTTATTACTCCAGAGAAAGCCTGTAGTTCTGTTACAACCCTATGAATTGATATTTTAATTCCAGAGGAACGCCTATGCATCACAGTACTCTCTAGTGCCTCCAAACATTTAATGAATGACATCATTTTTCCTGCCAGTAGGAGAAGAAAGCCTGCTTTCACAATCTGCAGAACACCTTTGTTAGTGCAGTCATACTGTATTTTTCCCCATGAGGAATAAAGAGAAGGAAAACTACGTATGCCCAGAGCATATCTGTACAGGACAAGGAAGAAAGGCAGAAGGGTCAACTGCCTTTCTTGGGGTTTGAGCAAAAAAACTCACTAGTACAAGTGGCTTTTTTGGGAAAAGTGTGTCTAGTAATCGTAGTCACCACAATACGTGTTAGATGTGCTGGCCATGAGGGAGATGACCCTCACAGATTTGCCTGTCCTGCCAGGGATGTTGGCTTTTGTGGTGAGACTTTGAGCCCAAACCTCCTCAGGAGGGACTCAGTTGAAGTTTAGTTATCATGGTGTGCTCGTGAGCTACACCGTGTGGGACAAACCTAGCTGTGGATCCTTTCTGAGATACAAGAGAAAAACTCAGAATATTATGACTGGCATGATCCTTGCAGATGCTATTTAGCATTTTCTTGACCAAAATAACTTGTCATGCTGCTGAATTGTATATACATGTGCTAATGCCAAAATGAACCCAGCCTTTTCCTGAGCATAGGTGCTTTTCTAGAAGCAAAATCTAATCAAGAAACTAAACACGTCATTATCATTCTTGTACTTTCAATTCTGGTTTTTCATTTGCCTTTGTAATGTGGTTTGTAGCCTGAGACTGTGGAATTTCTACCACATCAAATGTACCTGAAAACTGCATCTATGAGAAGGTGGAAAAACAAATTGCTCAAGCTGAATCTTTTTTTTTTTAAGGTTTAAGAATTGTTATATTTTTCAATACTGTTTTATAGATACATTGATCTTTTCAAATTCCATTCTAGAGTCATAGAGATTATTTTTTTTAGAGTCATAGAGATTATTTTTTTTGGTGATACTTTGCAGAACTTGAGAGGGTGTTTCTTTCCCTATTTTTGTCTACACATAAAATAAAAGATTTTATGACTCAGCTGGCTGCTGCAGATTCAAAATTCCAAGGATCATTTTAGGCAAGAATGACTTTTTTTAAAAAAACTCTGCATCTGCAGATCCTAAAGTTATTTAAAATATGGATATACTTATCTACATCTTATCTACATCTTGTATATAGGGAGCCTAAAAATAGAGAATGATAATGCTTTTTCCAGATCATGAAAGAAAACTGAAATTATTAAACAAAAAATTAGTAGGAAAGTAATATCTATGGAATTTACAAATGAAAGAATGAGTTTTTATAGTAATATAGCTATCAAAACTTTAAGCAAAAATTAAATTACTGGATAGATATGAATAAAATTCTAAGGTTTTTGAAGCTTAAAGTCAAGGAAAAATTTGTGCATACAGTTAAACTACATCTTGTCTAGACATCTGATAGCATCCTTGGGTGCTTCTACCAGAAGTCAGCTCAATTATTAAAAGTGGGGATTAAATGTTTCATACTGACAACCTGTGCAAAAGTGACACAAAAGCTCTGTGAATGTTAGTCTAAGCTTCACGTAGTCCTGCATTTTAAATATTTTGAAAGCTTTCCCAGTTTTTTCTCTAGGAATTAGTCTGTTGCCAATGATTTGTGTATAGAAAACACATAAGAAACTACTGGTTTTAATTTTCTGTAAATGTTTTATAGGTATTTAAAAATAGGCTTAGTGGAAATACAAACACTTTATATGCAAATCAGAGAAGTATTTTGCTATTATGCATTTTAGACAGTGATAGCCACAGGTTTTATACAGACAAGTCAGGCAGTATAAAATATATAATATTTATTCAGAGATTCAGAGATTAATGCTTACTACTGTTCAGACAATAAAGCAAATTTCCATTTAACTGTGTATCCTCATAATGCTGCCTGTATCAGGTGCAGATGTGTTGTACTTGCAGACATACACCATCTGATAAATTTCAAGTCTTAGAGGAAATCTTACTAGACATTCTTATTTTCATTCTGTAAGAGGATTTTCTGTAGAAACGTATATACCTTAGAGCTATGTTTAAGCTTTTTTCAGCATGTGGAAACATGACTGAAAGTAGATAATGATGCTTTGTGAGTTGCTATTCTTAGCTGGTTTTAGTGGGGGCTTTAGGACTGTATCCATCACAGATAGTCAGGAATTAGGGAAGTACTGAATTTGGTATTTATTTATAACTGTGTATGGCACAAAGTAAAAACTGCTTTGATATAACCTCCCCACCTTATACTATGGTAGAAAGTAAAAATCAGGAACCAGCTGGGAAAAAAAAGTTATTTAAGGAAGTGGTTTTTAAAAAATAAAATTTTTCTGGAATACTTCCAATGGTTGCAACACCTCCCAAACTCCCCGGGCACTGGCAGCATTCGGATGAAGGAAAGAGATCAGTGGTGTATTTGGATGTCCCTAGGCAGTACCTATAGCATTTGAAAGAGTATATTTAGGCTTAAGTTTAAGTAGAGATGAAACTCCTGAGTCCTTCATTAGAACTAACTCTCAAAATTAACTTAATTTTTGCTATCCTATATATCTGTGTTCTTGTCACAAACTAGCACTAAGCTTCAGAGAGACTAAAAAAAACTTTTTCTGCATTAGTAAGGTTTTCTACATGATAGTCAGAAAACCTTTGCTATTGTCCTACTGTCCTTAAGCCATGGTATGGTTGATTTGAAAAAAATACAAAAAACAAAAAACGAAAAAAAATCCCACCAACCTGTTAGAAAAAATAATAAATATTTTATTAGGCACATCCTGAAACACTTGTATTTCTTTTAGGTATGCTGAATAAATTGCACATTTTTAGATTATGTAAAATTTTTGATACAAAATTAAAAAAAAAGGTTTCTAATCAGTCTTATGTGATTACTTATGGATATATATTAACATACTTGAGGGTTACACTGGTGATATTTTTTGTAGCCTTTTGGAATCATAGAACAAACTGGCTTGGGAAGAACCATTGGCTTGAGTTGCAAGGGTCTTAAATATCATCTTATCTCAACATCCCTGTCATGGGTAGGGACACTTTCCACTAGACCAGGCTGGTTAGAGCCCCAGCCTCACCTTGGACACTCACATCCTCAAGTGAGCACCCACTGAGCCACAACAGCAGCACTGAGCACTGATGGAAGCTGCAGGCAGTGTCCCAAAAGCCAGAGTGGGTTCAGGCAGCAGTGGGAGAATTTCGGAGGAAGGGAGGAAGAGTCTGGTTTATGAAGCATTGAAAAAAGAGGGAAGAAAGGAAAAAAGGAAGGGGAGATCAGATACGAGAGCTTCGCCAGTCTTGGGTCCGGCCTTGATCCAGCTAGCTCCCCACCCAGGCTCTGTGGGAGTAACCTTTCTATAGGTAAATATGTGTAGGCTCCCTGCATTGTTTTGTTACCTGTCAGACATTTACAGTGGTTTTGAAAACAGGAGGCAACAAGGACACTATAAAGACCCATCCCATCCTCCCTGACACTGCTGAAAATCTGTGGGAACTTGTTCATCTTATTCCTAAAAGTTTGACTGGTGAGATTTTTGCTTTCCTGTGGCAGGTGCAGAACTGAAAGAAATTTACAGCAGAAAGGGATGGATGGGTGGATAATTAGAAAACATGCAGAGGATTGACACTAACTTTGCTGTAGATGGCGTCTTCTTTCCAGGGCTGGGACACGATATTCAGCTGTCATGGGTTACCTGGGATCCTTTGTGCCCACTTCACTGCAGTGGTATTAGGGGAAGCTCTGCTGGTGGAGAGCTGTCATTTTAAGTCCACAGCGTCACCACAAAAAAAATCTGGTGTCAATACGAAGTCAGACATATCAGCCAGTCCAGGTCTGCTCCAGAAGCCTCAGGTTGAAGACAGAGAAGGCAAACACCTAAGGCAGCAGCACTTCAACCAAGTATAGAGGGTAGTTTGGGGTGGAAGGTTGAATTCTAGTCAATGCTTTATTTTTAAAAGGCTTGCAGTTATTCTTCCTCCCTGGGTCAGTACTTCTGACTTTTCAGTAAAGTGATGTCCTCACAGAATGTTTTTCTGCAAGTATTTTGCAATCAATGTTATTATTATGAAAATGGCTATTTTGAAAACATGTGACTTATTAAGTCTTGAAGTCATTCTTAGCCTGTATATGTGGCTGTCACATTTGGAAAGGAGGAGGAAGTTCAGGTCAAGTGGTGGGGAAAAACGCCCAAACCTCCAGTATTGGATATATATATCCCTTTTCTCAGTTCTGCTCCACTCCCAGCCTCTTGTTCAAGGACAGCTGAAAACAATGGCTGAGGCCAAGAAGAATATCACTCTATACATCATCATCATGTGCAGGCTGCTGGTCAAGTCCTTTGTGTGTCAGGGAGGCAGAGTTCATCAGAGGAAAGCCAACACTAATTCTGAATTTTGTGTCTGTCAGGGTGAAGACTGTTTTAGGGTTTTTAACCTGAAATCTCCATGTGACCTGGAGATTCACCTGGGAACTCCAAGCTGAAGACATGAAATTCCCGCTATTCTTTGCTCAAAAGGATAAAGACTGGGGGGCTGGCTATAGTCTGTAAATGGAAATCAACAACTACCTACATTATGTTCTGCCATGCTCAGCTAACAAGAGAAGTCAGCTGGACAAGCCTGGGCCATGACACACCCATCCTTTTGAAGACCAAGGATACTCCAGTTCATATACAAAGACTTTATAAAGACTGGGACATCTTTTTATTCCTTAACCTGATGAGTTCTACTTTTCCCTACACCAAAATCTTCTCGTCTGCAGCAGCAGGTGGGGACCACCTCAAGCACGGGTGCAGCCTCAATAGCAAAACTGAAAACTGGGATGCTTAGATCTGTTTTGCACCACAGGTTATCCTAGCTGTGAGCAGGCATGGGACAGAGGAGTGGTGACAGGCTTCTGGTGAAGCCAGCAGGTGCCAAGGACATTGTGCCCTGCCCCACTCCCAGGGGTCTCAAGCATCCTTCTGGTCCTCACGGATGCTCCTGCTTTTTCCCCAGATATGAACTTGCAGAGTTAGATCCAAGCTACACAGTGCCTCATGAGCTAATATAATAATTTCTAACAGGCATATAAAGCAGCTTTCCAGCAACTATAATTTATTGGATTCATGCTTTTTTGTTGAAACATTCAAGTCTTTTACCCCTTAAAGGTGTTGTATTTTTTGATTTTTTCCTGTTTGGAGAAAAGTGTTTCTTATTTTTCTTTTGGTTTTTAAAAGAATCTGGACAAAAATGACAGCAAAAATACACAGATCTTAATAAGTATGTGGACATTACACATTCTAAAGGCAGTTTACAGGAAGAGTGAAATGTGACCTAGAATAAGGATGTGCTTGTAAAACATCTGTCTCATTCCACCCTCACCAGCAGCACTCTTGCAAGCTCTGTCAACCACCAGCAGCCACCAGGCCAAGGGGAGGCTCCCCAGCACAATTCACCCCATGCCCCCCTTGGCAGCGTTCCTGGGGCTGCTGCACTGCAGAGCTGTAGGGACACCCCCTGACCCTGGCAAAAAGGACCCAAATCTCTGGGTTTAAGAAGTGGAATTTTGCTGAACTTCACTAGTGGGAGAAAAGAAGGGCAAAAATGGCTCAGGTGTTCAATCACAAAATGCCCCAAGAATTCTCAGGAATGGGGACTCAACATTGTTGGCATGGAGATAATTC